>NW_028261386.1:129038455-129088455 GCF_051295495.1 Thamnophis sirtalis
TTATGCAGAAGGCAGCTAAGGCTTATTCTCTCTTATCCCATTTGACAGGACACAGAATAAAGGACTAAACTTACAAAAGGCCATTTCCTGCTGAATGTGAGAGAATACTTCCTAACGATAAGAGCAGTTGGATGTGGAATCAATTATCAGGGAAGCAGTGGGTTCCCTCCATTGCAAAGGGAAGCCTAGATAGCTATCGCTCAGGAATGTAGAAAATTGAACACAGTGGTCTAAACGGCCCTTTTCAACTTGATGATTCTATGAAAGGGAGGATATAAATACAATTGCAATAATAAATAAATAGATTGATGTTCCCTGGGAGAGTGTAATTGCCAGAAAATTAGGTGAAACGGCTTCTATTGACACTGCCCTGCAATTTTATACTCTCCTGGTATATCTGAATCTAACCATGTGTAATTTCTATTCTAAAAGTAATCATCCCTTTAAAATGCACTCCTATGGATTTTTTAAGGGATCAGATGAGATAGCACCGAGCATTCAGTCTTAATAGTTTGCCTGTTCATAAAGCTGACTGGTGGGAAATATTTATTTAATAATCTGTCTACAAACCATGCACTGCCTGGGAGATGTATTTTGAAAATATACATGTTTAGTCTAGGCATGGACCCAAGAGATGAGATGGCTCACAGGTATTCAGAAATACTTAGGAGAGACAGGTAAGGTTTAGCCTTTTCCTACACACTTGAAAGGTCCTTAAGCTGATACCCCAAAAAGTGCCGTAGTTTTCGGAGTATAAGATGCTATGGAGTATAAGACGCATCTTAGTTTTCTGCGGGGGAAATAGGGGAAAAAAAAATCTGCCTACCAGGTATTCATCTAGCTAGCATCCTTAGCCTGGTCAGCTTCAGCACTTTAGTTCGCTGGTTGTGAAGCGAGCGTGCATTCACCTTACCCACAAAGAGGGGAGACAAGGAATGTTGCAGGTCCCATCTCCTAAGGTGTACATTTGTCGGGAGTCGGGAGCCAAAAGAAGGCCTTCTCCGTGGTGACTCCCTCCCTTTGGAATATCATTTATACCAGTGGTGGGATTCAAAAATTTGTGGAACCTACTCAGTGGGTGTGGCCTGCTTTGAGGACCCAGGTTGTTGTTGGGGGCAATATGCTCACTCTGTAAACCGCTTAGAGAGGGCTGAAAGCCCTATGAAGCGGTATATAAGTCTAACTGCTATTGCTAACTGCTATTGCTATTGTGGGAATGGCTTTCCAGCCATGTGACTGAGTGGGAGTGGCTTGCTGGCCATGTGACCGGGTGGGAGTGGCCAAGATGATGTCAGCATTCCCAGTCAAGATAGAGGTATAAGTTACACAGAAAAGAAAGAGGCATCCATACATCTGAATTTAACTTCAAAGCAGTGGCAACAACTTAAATTCATTAAATAATAATGTTTGTTAGGGCTATGCACTGTTTTTGAATGTATAGGAATGTAAAGCCCACAGCATCTACTTGGTCCTTTTAAAGCAGCGGCACCTTTTCCCTGGATTCATGAAATATCTACTTTAAAGAGTTGTGGGTGGGGTTACTATATTTACAGTCTTATTTGCTAGACTGTAGCTTTCCTTTACATCTTTTGGGATAGATGTAGGCTTAGCGAGATTTCTTTTACAATTTATTCATTTTTTATTATTCTGAAAAAACTCACTGTAACTCATATACACTAATGGGGGATTATATAGAATATACATGGACCACTACATATTTCACTAGTCAACGTCATCCTTTCCTTCCCCTCTACAGGTGTTCTGGAACTTACTTCCGTGTCCACCAGTGGAACCTCCTCTCAATGGTTCGGTAGATTTCACCAACCGGTTCTACCAAACCGGTGCGAACCGGTAGGAACCCACCTCTGATTCAAACAGAGATTAGACAGGATCTCACTTTGGCAGTCTTTTGTAAGATCATGAAGACTTGGTTCTACCAGTGGGCTTGGGGAACCCAGACTGGGATGGAGTCCATCAAGTTGCTTGTTTGATTGTGTGATGTCACCAGGAGGGAAGGTTATTGTTTTATATTGGGCCTTTTTTTTTGCCCAAAGTCACTGTGAGTGAGTTGGGAGGCCATATACACCTTATAAATAAATAAATAAATAAAAACCTAGGATTCAACCTCTCCCTTCTCACCAACACTGACGGAAACCTGCTATGGAGAAAGGAAGAGAACCACTGCAAACAGTCGTTCCCACTCTCCATCCCGGAAGCTGGCTCAATAGTCAATAGTATCAGAAGTGAATTGAATTGAATTGAATTGAATTGAATTTTATTATTTGTATGCCGCCCTCCTCCGGGAGGGACTCAGGGCGGCGAACAACTCAAAAGGGGAAAAGGGGAACATAGAACAGAATACAAGTAATTAAAATAACCAAGAATCACACAGCCATACAAGTCGAGAGGGGAGGGGAACTCATCAACCCCAGGCCTGCCGGCAAAGCCAGGTTTTGATGGCTTTTTGGAAGGCCTGGAGAGAGGCGAGGGTCCGAATCCCTGCGGGGAGTTCATTCCAGAGGGCCGGAGTTGCCACAGAGAAGGCCCTCCCCCGGGTAGTAGCCAGATGGCATTGGCTGGTAGACGGAACCCGGAGGAAGCCAACCCTGTGTGATCTAATGGGTCTTTGGGAGTTGCTAAGAGTTCCAGAAGAGTCAGGGTGATTGCACCATCCCTATCCCAAGTCCTCCAAAGATAATCAACTAGCACAAACAATGCCATCTCAGTACCGTACCCCAAGCTGAATCCAAACAAGAGGTCCAGATAATCTGCTTCATCCAGGTCATTCTGAATCTGCCTGCCAATCATCATCTCAACAACCTTCTCTTGTATGCTTGTATACTGTTCTGCATAGGAGCTGCACAAAATCATGTTTTTCTTCACAGAGCACATCAGAAATTAGAGGGGACGTTACCCACCAACGTTTTTGTGGGATTTAATTTAGGACAGACCAGTAGGTTTCAGTTGCAGCATGTGGTAGTAATAGCCAACTTTGATTGCTCTTGAAGAAAGCTAAGCAGGATCAGATCTGGTTAGCACTTCCATGGGAAAACAGCAAAACACTTGGCCCCTGAAGTCACCAATAGTCTTTATTTAAGTCTTTGACTCATCAAAACAGATATAACTCTACCAATTGACTATAACAGAGCTCTTGTTTTTGTTGATTGACAATAGATGAGTTAAGTATCTTGTTATCCACAACACATCATTGTTGGATTATATGTGGGCCATTTTCTCATTAGTTATTGCATCTTCTAGGATCACTCAGGCAATATAAAACCTATCCTTTTAACCATTACCTCAGCACAACAATGTTTTTGAAGAATGCTTCTTTTTTTAAAAAATTTTATTTTATCAATTTCATATATACATTCACAATTATATGATCTCATAACTGTTATTAATAATATGTATTTATAACAATTTTTCCCTACAGTTGACAATATACTTGAAGATTGCTTTCTTACCATCCCATAGATCCATCTTATCTTACAACGGTCCTACTTCTTCTTCCCTCCCTCCCTCTTTCCTTCCCTCGTTTCTTCTCTCCTACTCTCCTTCCTTCCCTCCTTCCTTCCCTCCCTCCTTCCCCCTTCCCTCCTTCTCTCCTTCCTTCCTTCCCTCCTTTCTTCTCTCCTTCTCTCCTTCCTTTCCCCCTTCCTTTCCTCCTTCCTTCCCCCCTTCCTTCTCTCCTACATTCCCTCCTTCCTTCCCTCCTTTCTTCTCTCCTTCTCTCCTTCCTTCCCTCCTTCCTTCCCTCCTTTCTTCTCTCCTTCTCTCCTTGAAGAATGCTTCTTAAAGTGTGATCCCCTGGGAGTCCCCCAGGAACCTCTCTGGGGCTAGCAAACTCAAAATGATGTACCCGCCTGTGTTAAAAAAATAACCCAATATTTAAATGCCATCAAAGAATCATGAGAAGCAGCAGCGAATAAGGTTTTTTAATTTTAATTTTTAATCAAATGTTTTAATTTTTAATATGATAAATATTGATAAATGTAACCTATATAGACCCAAAACTCTTTGGGGATCTTCCATAATTTTAAAAAGTGGGAAGGGATCTTGACAGGAAAAAATAAATTAAGAAAGACTACTGGGGAGGGTAGTATAATTCACAAGCATAGATCCTGCCCTAGCTTCAAACTCTGAACTGTCCTATTTAACTATAAAACAGTTGTAAATATCCTTAGACTGTGGCCTTTAATAGCACTGAAAACTGCAGTGGTTACATACAGTTTGAAAGTCTGCACTGCTCTCTATTGTCCTGCTATAACAGATAGGCATACATTCTCAAATCTACCGTATGTTGCTAGCTTCTAATATTTTATTTATTTATTTATTTATTTTAGTTATAAAGTTTATATGCCACCCAATCCCGAAGGACTCCGGGTGGCTTACAAAAAAAAAGAGAGAGAACAAAAAAAAAACCGGTTTAAAATCGCAACACCACATATATTCATTCTAATCGGGGCCGGACCTCAACAGTGAGGTCAACAGCCCCAGGCCTGCCAGAACAGCCAGGTTTTTACAGCTTTCCTGAAGGCCATGAGAGTGGGTATGGTCCGGATCTCTGGGGGTAGCTGGTTCCAAAGAGTCGGAGCAGCCACAGAGAAGGCTCTCCTCCGGGGGCCTGCTAGCCGACACTGTCTGGCTGACGGTATCTGAAGGAGGCCCAATCTGTGGGATCTTTCTGGCCACTGGGAGGTATGTGGCAGTAGGCGGTCTCGAAGGTACGCTGGCCCTAAGCCATGTAGGGCTTTAAAGGTAATAACCAACACCTTGAATTGCGTCCGGAGACCAATTGGTAGCCAGTGCAGCTCGCGGAGGACAGGTGTAACATGGGTGTACCTCGGTGCACCCAATATCGCTCATGCGGCCGCATTCTGGACCAACTGTAGTCTCCGAACGCTTTTCAAGGGTAGCCCCATGTAGAGCGATTTGCAATATTGCAATATTGGACGTCATCAATGAAATAGCATTTATTTAGCAAGTGTTTCTAAGTTTTGATGGCACTGAAAAAAGTGACTTAAGATTCTTGTGATTGTGACTATCGCAGCATCCTCAAAATCACATGGCCCATATTTGGGGGTTTGGCAACAAGCATCAGGCGTGAAATCCTCTATTTTGCTACCAGTTAGGAACCGGGAGCTCGCGTGCGGCGCTTCTGCGCATGCACAGAGCATCCGTGATGACATCTGGGCAGGTGGGCGGCGCCTCCCACCACTGCCACTACGGTTCACTCGATTAGGTTACCCCTGGCAAAAAAGATTGTAAAATCAGGCATGTCTGACTTAACAACCACCTTGCTTAGCAATTGTGGTCATAAGTTGAGGACTAGTGTACAAGATACGGTGCTATACTGTAAATTATATATGGACAATCTTATTGAATATGTGCTGCTTAATCACCATGTAACCAACGAGTCTCTGAATTTTATGCATCCCTGTTCATCATTTTAACTAATAACGCTGGATTTGAAATAGTTTTGCAAATGTAACTGATGTTTTCAGGAGCTGAAACAAATAATAACAACAAAAAGAAAAAGGCTCATTGCGGAGCAGCCACCACGACAAAGAAACAGGCTGGAATCAAAATCACCTTATTATGTATAATTCTGGCATAAATCCTTGACAACTGTAAGCATCAAATCTGAAGGGCACTCTTGAATATTCTTTTCAAGCTCTTTGCAGCGAACAGAGGCTTTTTCTTGTTATTACAACATAGCTCCATTTGTTTTATTCCCTGTTCGTGTGAGATCTTAAAGCCAACAGGGACTTTAGTAAGCAAATGTGACATTCAAGAGAGACAATCCTATATATTTTGATGGGGAGAATTGCGTGGGGCGGGGGGGATGACTTCTTCAATGCATTCCCTCCCCTGGTACATGAAATAATTTAAATAGTTATAAGCAAATCCTAATACATGCATGGATAGTTTAGAAAGCAAATGCGTTCCCATCGTATCCATGGGTTCTGCTGCCAGTTGCTGCTTTTGCACTGACTGTGTGAATAAAAACATGGAAGGGTTGTGTGATGCCCACAAGCTGCAGGATACCGTTTATGCCTGATGTGATCATTTAAATCTCTCTCCTGGCAATGAAAAAAAAGGGGGGGGAAATCAGCGGTAAAATCATTAAAATGTTGGTGCTACTGCAGGCTAATAAGTAAATACGGACAGTGTGATAAAACTGAAAAAATAATCTCTTGGCATGAGGAATGGCATGATTTAAAGGGAGTATGAGGTTGAATACATGGTAAAGTGATGAGGGCCATGTGTGCATTATTTAATGGGATGCTAACTGTGCATTATGACAGCATAAATAGACAGTTGTGCAAAGCTCTCTTCTGAAAATTCACCCAGCCGCCACTTCTCAGTCTGAAAAAAGTTGGGGTAGAACTTGGTACCCGTTGTTAAAGATCAGGAAAGATTCTACAGAGGATCGGTTCCACCACAAAACCGCGGTCGACTAAAGCGCGCTCGACAAAACCGCGTACCTGACGTCATCACAGCGCGACGAAAAAAGCACGCTGTGAGCACTAAAGTTAAAATTAACCCCTAAACCTAAACCTAACCCCCCAAAACCTAACCCTAAACCTAACCCTAAACCTAACCCTTAACCTAACCCTAAACCTAACCCTAAACCTAACCCTTAACCTAATGCTAACCCTTAACCTAACCCTAAACCTAACCCTAACCCTAACCCTAACCCTAACCCTAACCCTAACCCTAACCCTAACCCTAACCCTAACGCTTAACCTAACCCTAAACCTAACCCTGACCCTTAACCTAACCCTAACCCTAACCCTAACCCTAACCCTAACCCTAACCCTAACCCTAACCCTAACCCTAACCCTAACCCTAACCCTAACCCTAACCCTAACCCTAACCCTAACCCTAACCCTAACCCTAACCCTAACCCTAACCCTAACCCTAACCCTAACCCTAACCCTAACCCTAACCCTAACCCTAACCCTAACCCTAACCCTTACCTTAACGAGAATCGGCTTGCTTTCAAAGCGCTTTTCAAAGCGCCCTTTTTTCTCTGCGGTCGCTGTTGTCGCGCTGCTGATGATGTCAGCGACGCGCTTTAATCGGGCGCGCTTTAGTGGACCGCGGTTTTGTCGTGCCACGCAGAGGATCTTGGTATATTTCCTTTGATTTTATTTCACTGGTCTTTGTCAGCCAAAGGATGCTGGGCATGTTGGCTCAAAAGCCAGCAGCTGAGGTTCAAGTCCCAAGCACCATATGATGGGGTGAGCTCCTGTACTTGCCCCAGCTCCTGCCAACCTAGTAGTTCAATAGCAATAGCACTTCGACTTATATGCCACTTCATAGTGCTTCATAGCACTCTCTAAACAGTTTACAGAATCGGCATATTGCCCCCAAAAATCTAGGTCCTAATTTTACCGACCTCAGAAGGATGGAAGGCTGAGTCAAAAGCATGCAATGTGAATAAATAAATAAGTACCATTTTGGTGGAAAGGTAACAGCACTCCGTGATGTTATGCGGGCCACATGACCACGGAAATGTCTTTGGACAGCGCTGGATCAATGGCCTTGAAACAGAGATGAGCACTACCCCCTACAGTCAGTCCTCCGGGAGTGGGCGGCATACAAGACAAATAAATAAAATAAATAATAAAAGCAACAACTAGTGAAGTAAAATCCGCAGAGATTCCTTTACTCTTTTTTTTTTAATCAGCAAAAAAATTGTCTATTTTGTAGTGTATTGTTCTAGTTAGAGTATCAGAATAACCTGTACAGGTTTACATAAAGGAATTGAAAACTATTCTTTGGAGGGAAATTGTCTATTGCTTTGGCAGTCAAGAAAAAAAATATTCCATCTGTGGTGCCTGGATCTAGCCAACAAATCAGAAATTTTTGTAGTGGCTAATTCCAACATCCTAACAATTCATGAGACAAATTGATAAAGCTGCAATTTAATTTTCAACCAGTCGTGATATGATATAAGTGGAATTATAATGGGAGAGGATTCTGGACAAAACAAAACTTTAAATCTGTTGATTCAAACCTTTCAAATGGGGTCAACTTGGGGACAGTTTCGTTCCATGAAAAATAATGGACATGTGTCACAAGCTGCCATCCCACATGCTTCATAGTGCTCAGCATTCTAGCAACTGAAGAGGCTGATTAGATTCTGCAGGAAAGAAGAGGGGAGTCAGGAGTATTGGGGTCCAGTTCCCCCACGCCTACAGAGATAAAAAAGTGACCACTGAACAAGGTGGCGCAGTGGTTAAATGCAGCACTGCAGGCTGACTGCTAGATCAGCAGTTCAGCGGTTCAAATCTCACCGGCTCAGGGTTGACTCAGCCTTCCATCCTTCCGAGGTGGGTAAAATGAGAACCCCAGATTGTTGGGGGCAATATGCTGACTCTCTGTAAACCGCTTAGAGAGGGCTGAAAGCCCTATGAAGCGGTATATAAGTCTAACTGCTATTGCTACTGCTATTTAACAGGTCTTTCAGTTCACCAACTCCACCCATCAAGCATATTTTCCCCATTTATTTATCAAACTTGTACACCGCCCAATGTCACTCAATTTCCAGTGATTCTGGGCACAATCAAAATGAGGACATTACAATAAAACTAATTGGAAAGGAAAAAAAGAATACAGACCAGATGGAATGAAGTGAGAAGTCTCCTTCTCCCTTGTCAAAGGCTTGGGTGAAGAGCCAGGACTTCACATTTTCTGAACAACAGCAGATTGGGGGGCCATCTGGAACTTAGGGGAAGCCTTATCCCAGAGAGCAGGCACTACTACAAAGAAGAATTTGGGGCCTTGAGAGATGGCATTGTTAATCAAAGGAACATGGAATGTGCCAGTTTTGTAGGAGTGAGTCAGTTCAGCAGTTACTAGGAGAGACAAAAACCCTTTCAAGTAATCAGGCTTTATGCCATGTAGGGCTTGATAGGTAACAACCAGAACCTTGAATCACATCTGGAAGCAAACTGGCATCCAACGCAACTCACAAAGCAGAAGTGTTACCTGGGCATTCAAAACATTCTTACCACTTTTTGAGCCAGGAATCATAGGACCAGGGGTGGGTTTCTCACCCCGTTCCAACCGGATCGGTTGGAACGAGGCCGGCGGCGTCCTCGCGCACGCACGCGGCGTCCTCGCGCACGCACGTGGTGTGCGCATGCAAGCACATGGCACGCGCATGCGTACTAGCGTCTGCGCGATGCTCCAGCTGCTCCTGGAGGATCGCGCAGGCGCTGTATGCGTTCTGCGCATGCGTGGAAAGCGCAGAATTCATAAAAACCGGGTAAGGAGCGGGCGCGGGTGTGCGGGCGTGCGGGCGTGCGCGGGCGCGGGGGGGGCGTCACCGTTCCCGGAAGTTACTTACTTCCGGGTTCGGCGACCAACCGGATCGCAGGGACCAGTGCGAACCGGTCAAAACCCACCCCTGCATAGGACGTTGGGAAACATAACTCTGGTCTCCTTTTCCCACACAGTATTATTTGAATCTGTACTGTCTTCTCAAGTATAATTTTTAAATTAGGTTTTTCTTTCTCTGCTTGCACCATTAATACATGCCAACTGCACTAGCAAAGACAGTTCAAAATTGTGCTCATAAGACCACAACAATATAGAGTTTAAAAAAAAAAGAAGTCATTTAATCTAACTACCGCACACTTTTCAATGCTATGATGATTCAAGAATGACAAATATCTAGTAAAGATCTAGTATCGCCTGTTCCCGGAAACATATTTATATAGCAAGATTCATTAGACGTGTTTATTTATAGGGCCAGAGTTATCAAGGTTATTTTACTTCAACCCTGAATATTAGGCTCTCAATCACTCTGCTTTTGACTTGTGTCTCACCTGTTGGTAAGCTACTCTGTAATCATTCCTTCAAACAAACAAAAATTGGAATTCTATTACTAGAGCAAGCAATTGCCAGCAAATTGTACCCATGGTAGGAATTTAGTATTGATTTAATTCATGCCATTTTATTGCTGAATTAAATTTCAGTGTGGTAGATATTATGATTTATACCTCCTTGAAGTATTTTTTGGGGGGTGTTTAGCATTACGATTTCATGAATTGTGATGTTATTTTATTAGTATATCTATAAAACCTTGAACACGAAATATAAACATAATAAATTAATTAAACGTATGTGGAAGGAGAGATCCGATTCCAGAACAATACGTGATGCAATCATGAATTACTTGAAGCAATTCCATGAGCCTATATGGAAAGAAGAACTGGGGTATGTTGGAAGATTTTTTTTACACGGTGGAGATTTTGAAGATATTGGTGTACTCAAAGGGCCATTTGTTTTCCCAGTCTAGGTATATGTACTGACTTTACAGTGGTAGAGACTAACTTGATTCTGCACCTAATAACTGCAGCAAGACTGTTGGTGGCGCAATACTGGAAGAAGGAAGACTTGCCTACAATCCAAGAATGGACATTGAAAGTCACAAACTTAGCCAAGATGGCTAAAATATCGGCATATCTTAAAGATCACTCAAATGAGAGATATAAACGAGACTGGAAAAAATGGATTGACTGTATACAAAATAAATACGGGACCAAGAAATTCCAGTTAGCCTATGCTTAAGATCAGAAATGATTTAAACTGTTTAAAGTTAGTTCAGTAAGAAGAAGCTAAGGTCAATGTAGAATGTCATTAATTTCTTTATTTCTTTTTTCTCAATAGATTTTAGACTGTGTTAGTTAAAAATCCATACCGTGTACGGGTTCTGGGAAGTCGGGGGGGGGGGGAAGGAGGAGGGGGGTTGGGGGTGGAGGGAGGGAGGGGCATATAAAAAAATTGTACTTCAATGTTTTAATGATTGACGAATGATGAAATATTTGTGTTTTTTAAAAAGAAATAAAACCTTTTTAAAAAAAAAAAAAAGGGGGGGGGGCCATTTGTTTTCCCAGTCTTCCAAAGGAAAAAAAACAGCTCACATCTCTATGTGGAAATTGTTGTACGTGTCTTAATTGTGCAGTAATTGATTCCTGAGAACTTATTCCCCCTCATAATCATTACCAGAGCCGAGGTGGCGCAGTGGTTAAATGCAGCACTGCAGGCTACTTCAGCTGGCTGCAGTTCTGCAGTTCGGCTGTTCAAATCTCACCGGCTCAGGGTTGACTCAGTTTTTTTAGTTTTAGTTTTATTAGTATTTGTAGGCCGCCCTTTTCCCTGAGGGGACTCAGGGCGGCTCACACAAAACCGGGAAGGGGGAATACAGACATTAAGATAAAAACATATAATAAAATAGTAGGCAACATACATTCATCATTCGGGAGGGGTAGCTATCCTTATCCCCAGGCCTGACGGGCGAGCCAGTTCTTCAAGGCTATGCGGAAGGCTTGGACGGTGGAGAGGGTACGAATCTCCACGGGGAGCTCGTTCCAAAGGGTCGGGGCTACTGCTGAGAAGGCCCTCCTCCTTGTAGTTGCCAGCCGACACTGGCTGGCCGATGGGATGCGGAGGAGGCCTAATCTATGGGATCTTATTGGTCGCAGGGATGTAATTGGCAGAAGGCGGTCTCTCAAGTATCCAGATCCACTGCCATGTAGGGCTTTATGGGTGACTAATAGCACCTTGAAGCGCATCCGGAGATCGACAGGTAGCCAGCGCAGCTCGCGGAGGATAGGTGTTATGCGGGTGAATCGAGGTGCACCCGCAATCACTCGCGCGGCTGCGTTCTGCACTAGCTGAAGTCGCCGGATGCTCCTCAAGGGCAGCCCCATGTAGAGCACATTGCAGTATTCCAGCCTAGAGGTCACAAGGGCCCGAGTGACTGTTGTGAGAGCCTCCCGATTCAGGTAGGGTCGCAACTGGCGCACCAGGCGAACCTGGGCGAATGCCCCCCTGGTCACAGCCGTTAAGTGGTGGTCAAATGACAGCTGTGGATCCAGGAGGACTCCCAAGTTGCGAACCCTCTCTGAGGGGTATAAAATTTGACCCCCCAGCCTGAGTGGTGGAATATTAGTCAAATCTTTGGGAGGAAAACACAACAGCCACTCGGTCTTTTCCGGGTTGAGCACAAGCTTGTTAACCCTCATCCAGTCCATAACGGCCTCAAGGCCCCGGCTCATCACGTCTACCGCTTCATTGAGTTGGCACGGGGCGGACAGATACAATTGAGTATCGTCCGCATATTGATGGTATCTAATCCCGTGCCTGCGGATGATCTCTCCCAGCGGTTTCATGTAGATGTTGAATAGTAGGGGGGATAAGACCGAGCCCTGAGGCACCCCAAAATTTAGGGGCCTAGGGGACGATCTCTGCCCCCCCACTAACACCGACTGCGACCTGTCCGAGAGGTAGGAGGAGAACCACCGTAGCACGGTGCCTCCCACTCCCACCTCCCGCAGTCGTCGCAGAAGGATACCATGGTCGATGGTATCGAAAGCCGCTGAGAGGTCAAGGAGGACCAGGATGGAGGAATGTCCTTCATCTCTGGCTCTCCAGAGATCATCAATCAATGCGACCAAAGCGGTTTCTGTGCTGTAACCGGGTCTGAAGCCTGACTGGAAGGGGTCTAGATAGTTTGCTTCCTCCAAGGACCGTTGGAGCTGGAAGGCCACCACCTTCTCAACAACCTTCCCCAAGAAGGGAAGGTTGGAGACTGGACGATAGCTATTAAGAACAGCTGGATCCAAGGATGGTTTCTTCAGGAGGGGTCTTACCACCGCCGCTTTCAGTGCGGCGGGGAAGTTCCCCTCCCGAAGGGAGGCGGTTACAACCGCCTGGATCCAGCCTCGTGTCACCTCACTGCAGTTAGTAACCAGCCATGAGGGACACGGATCCAGAACACAGGTGGAGGTACTTACAGCTCTCATGGCCTTGTCCACATCCCCGGGGGTAACATCCTGAAACTCAACCCAGAGCTGTTCTACTTGGTCCCCCTGTGCCTCGGCTGGAACTGCGGGTGTGGAGTCCAAGTCCGACCGAAACCGAGCAATTTTGTCCGCTAAGAATTGGGCATATTCTTCAGCTCTGCCCTGCAAGGGTTCCCCCGCCTCCCTTTTGTTCAATAGGGAGCGGGTTATCCTAAACAGGGCGGCTGGACGGGACTCAGCGGATGCAACCAGGGTGGCTATGTGAGATCTTTTTGCTGCCCTAAGTGCCCTGGTGTATTCCCTGGTGCAGGTGGTTACCATTGCTCGGTTCGATTCGGACTTATCGGACCTCCAACGGTGCTCTAGGCATCTCCTCCGGCGCTTCATCTCCCGGAGCTCCTCGGTGAACCAAGGGGGTCTCCGGGATCCGCCGCCTCGGAGGAGCCGCAGTGGCGCAATCCGGTCGAGGGCCTCCGACGCTGCCGAGTGCCACGCAGCAGCCAGAGTCTCCACCGGACTCACCGGACTGTGGACTCAGCCTTCCATCCTTCCGAGGTGGGTAAAATGAGGACCCGGATTGTTTTTGGGGGCGATATGCTGACTCTGTAAACCGCTTAGAGAGGGCTGAAAGCCCTATGAAGCCGTATATAAGTCTAACTGCTATTGCTATTGCTATTACCTGGAGTCACCTCAGTCCCCTTCCTCATCCACTGCTGCGCTACCGCAATCCAAACCGAATCTTTAGCTGAATGCATTGCCTGTTCTTCTTAAGAATGGTAATGATGTGAAGCAGCCAGAGTCACATATGTGTGTGAGATGGGTGGCTTTACAAATTGAAGAAATAAATAAATAGATACTTCCCTCTCCTGTATTTTAAAAGCAGTATAGACATCAGGTCATTATGACCAATACCCCAATATTTTTTAAGAGGCTACCTATTTTCACCAGTCAAGAAGCATGTGGCAAAAGAGCGGGAGAATATAATAATTTAGTTCACAGTGTCATGATGCTCTGCTTTGGCTATTACTCACTCGGTTGGCCAGATGGCATGATGCTGTTGCTACTGATGCTGCGGCTGGCATGGACGCAATGATTTCCAAGGGCAAAGCTGGGGACAAATTAGACCAGCGCTGTTCAAATGGCCAAAGACTGATTGACAGGACAATTTCTCCATGTTTCTGGAAAGGTTTTTTTTTTTTAATATTAACTGTTTTATTTAATTTTCATTTTATACAATCACTTATATACTGTGCAATTAAAAAAACAATAAACACAATTCATCTTCTATTCCACTATAGAAAACCAACATAACACTTCATCCTCCATACACCCTTTCTTCTCCCCCTCCAACTTTCATTTCTCCCCTCCAGCCTTCCGCTCTTCTACTTCCCCTCCCCCTCAGACATTCCTTTCTCCCCTTCCCTCCATCTCACCCTCCTTACATTCCCCTCTCACTCCCTCTCTACTCCTCCCTCTTCTTTCCCTCTACTCCTCGCTTCGGTGTATTTCTACTATTCATTAATATTCATCCTTATTTATATATTGTGCCTGTCTTTTCCTTGGTCTTTTTCCAGCCGAAAATAGAATAGAATAGAATAGAATAGAATAGAATAGAATAGAATAGAATAGAATAGAATAGAATAGAATAGAATAGAATAGAATAGAATACTTTATTGGCCACGTGTGATTGCACACACAAGGAATTTGTCTTCGCCGCATAGGCTCTCAGTGAAGAGATGAAAGATCTCGATGGAAAACACCAGGAAAAGATGGCTCAGCAAAATGCCCACGATAAGAGAGGCAAGTAATTCACTTCCCTTACAATCCTGTTTCGAGATTCTCTTTTTGCTTGCTTATTTGTATTCTACGGTTGAACGTTTCTTGTAATTTCTGCATCTTAGTTGGAGGAGGAGAGTGAGTTCTTGGCAAGCAAAGTTGCAAGCTTTGCGAACCAAAACAAGGACTTGAAGGAGAAACCCATCCAAAAGTCAGGAAAGTGAGCATAATTTCAACTTAATGGCATTTTGATTATTTTCATTTTAATAACGAAAGTGATTTATTTCTTCTTAAGTTCAGCTTTACAAGTACTCGTTATTTTGTTATTCTTTGCCAGGGCATGCCCAAGAGGAAGGAGACCTTCCAAGTGAGAAACAGTCGGCTGGAAAAAGACCAAGGAAAAGGCAGGCACAATATATAAATAAGGATGTGTGATTATATTAGTAACTTAATTTGCGGGATAAATAAGGAGGGAGAGAGAGAAAGAAGGAAGGAAGGAAAGAAGAAAGGAAGGAAGGAAAGAAGGAAGGAAGGAAGGAAGGAAGGAAAGAAAGAAAGAAAGAAAGAAAGAAAGAAAGAAAGAAAGAAAGAAAGAAAGAAAGAAAGAAAGAACATAAATATGGAACAGTAGGTCACAACTGGTACTATCAGAAAATGCATTGCCACAGTAATGGTCAGCCAGCTTGCTAATACCACTACAGCCCATTCTCCTAGGGGCAATAAATGTTTTAAGGACGGTGATTTTTATTCATTTAGGTTCTGTATAACTTGGAGTTGCCATAAAATCCAAAGCAATATACAAATGGCCATCAGCAGCCACTCTCTTTCTCGGGCTATTACAACAAGATTGTATTTCTCATGCAAGCTCAACAATAGATGCCTGGTCTCAACTTGGCAGCAGAAAAAAAAAATGTCTCAAAAACCGAGGGTCATATTAGAGAAAATCTAATGTCAAGAAAAATACATACCGGAAATCATTGCTGAAACAAGACATTCAGTACATCAGGCACTTCACGCAGACTAGCTGAACTGAATTTCAAAAGGATCTAACCCAGCAATGTTCTCGGCTGAAAGCTTCATACAACTAACCACCAGAAAACCCTTAAGAAAAATCATCCTGGCATTTTAACCCACCAACCGTTCTCTGTTCAAAGTCTTAAATTTTTCTCCAACTCACGGGGGGTGTATATTATAACTCCGTTGTTATTGGCTGGTTTGTAACAAAATCCCAAAGTAGATACTGTCTCCGTCAAAGCTTTACAACTTGTGGTCCACCGGGGTGAACCCAAACACAGCTGGCGATATCGGAAGGGCGTGATAAATCTGGCGTTGATATTTCCTTGGGGAAACAGGTGAGTTACAAACAGGTGAGTTGTCAAGAACGGACTAAATCAAAGTAAATTCGTCTAGTTGGATTGCAGGTCACAAGGGAGCAATATATATTTCAAGTTTTTCAACTTCCGTGACTCCTTCTATAAGTTCTCAGTGCATGAAAATAAATTTCTATGGCATACATACAAGAACCTTTCTCAGTCAAGTAACATTTCATATAGCCATTGTGTGACACAATGGCCACTGGATCACAGTGTGCTGCCTGCGTTCTGAGCGGTAACAAATGGGCACGAAGTCTTGTTGAGTTCTTGCTTTTCAACTATATGAGGCAGGATTTATTTTCTGTTTGTAGGCCAGACGCAGAAAGGCCCTTTATTGGGGGGGGGGGGGGAAACCCTATCCTTTAAGTCCAATTATATTACTTATAGAGCATAATCCTTCAATTAACTGAGCAATCTTTTCCTCACTGGATAACATCCTCCCCTCAAGGAGAAGGTTTCTCCTTGAACGGAAAGGGTATCTGTTTACAGTTAAGACTTCCTGACCGTCTGATTGGAAGGAGATGAACTGTTTGAATCCAAATTCAAAGTTTCAAAGTTTAATAGCATTTGTATGCCGCCCAATCCCGTGGGACTCCGGGCGGCTAACAATACAAATAGAAAAGAATAGAAGGAAAGAAAAGATAGATTTAAAAGAACACACCATGCACTCCATTCCAAGTGGGGCTGGATCATATTTTGGGGTCATCAGCCCCAGGCCTGCTGGAACAGCCAGGTTTTAGTGGCCTTACGGAAGGCCGAGAGAGTGGGAAGGGTCCGGATCTCTGCGGGAAGATCGTTCCACAGGGCCGGAGCAGCTACAGAGAAAGACCTCCCCCGAGTAGTCGCCAACCGGCATTGCCCGGTCGACGGTACCCGAAGGAGGCCCCATCTATGTGATCTTATAGGTTGTTGGGAGGTATATGGCAGGAGTCCCGTAGGTATCCAGATCCTAAGCCATGTAGGGCTTTGAAGGTAACGACCAGCACCTTGAACCGCATTCGGAGACCGATGGGAAGCCAGTGCAGCTCGCGGAGGATAGGTGTAACATGGGTGTACCTAGGTACACCCGATATTGCTCGCATGGCTGCATTCTGGACCAATTGTAGTCTCCGAACACTCTTCAGGGGCAGCCCCAAGTAAAGCGCATTACAGTAATCAAGCCTAGAGGTGACGAGAGCATGAGTGACCAAATTATCTGACATTATTATTTTGGGTGGTTCTGTTTCTGTTCCATAAACCTGTTGATCTATACTTCAAGAATGAGCTTAATTCCCCCCTTTGTCTTCTTTTGGCAGTATTGCCTCCACAAATAAAACATCAGGGAGACAAACGTGAGTAATAAACTGTATTGCTTGTGTGGGTACCTGTAGTAGGGTAGAAGGGCAGCCCTTCCTCTGCACCACAGATTGGCGGGGGGAAACCCTTCCTTAAGAATTACTGTCTTTGGGAGAGGCTCTGAGCTCCCTCTCTGAGAGCCGAGGTGGCGCAGTGGTTAAATGCAGCACTGCAGGCTACTTCAGCTGACTGTTATCTGCAGTTCGGCTGTTCAAATCTCACCGGCTCAAGGTTGACTCAGCCTTCCATCCTTCCGAGGTGGGTAAAATAAGGACCCGGATTGTTGTTGGGGGCGATATGCTGACTCTGTAAACCGCTTAGAGAGGGCTGAAAGCCCTATGAAGCGGTATATAAGTCTAACTGCTATTGCTATTGCTATTGCTATCATTGAGCTATCACACCCCCTTCACTTTATTTATTTATATTTATTTCCTTTATTTATTTGACTTATATACTGCCCATTTTGACTAGAAGCCTTAAATTCAAGTAGGTTGAAGAGATCTCTAAGGGGAAGCAATGACTTCGTAGTTTTTTGTTGTTGTTATTGTTGTTTTCCTTAATACAGGACACTGAGTAGAGATCTTCTTTCCCATTAGTAGATGGTGAGGACTGGGTTACGGCTATTTATAGCAATGTTCTATATTTCAAAAGGAAACGAACCAATTTCACCTTCAACGTTCCCCTTTTTCTCAGTCCTTCTTTAAAAATCCTCATTGTTCTCTCCACTTGGCTACTTAATCCATTCTTGATTGATGAAGTTTGTTTAATTTCATTTCTGATTGTAAACTTTGGTAAATCATCCGTACCCATTACTTTAAGCTATCCATGTTTGGCAAACATGCCAACGTTTCCTGCCAATTCTCGTTGATGCTATAGCCTTCATGGAACATATTCCCAAAAGCTTCTGGGAGGATAGCATTAAACCACTTTTTGCAAGCCAACATTTAGTTTTAACCACCCGACACAACTGCAGGCTAAACCTTTCAAGTGGGGGAAAAATACAGCATTTCTTGTCATACTTTTATTGAGATCATCTACAGTTTGCTCCATGAAATGTATAGACAGGTCTCCTTAATTAATTCTATATGTTTGCTGTAAAAGAAGGGATTTTTAAACACAACTATTTACCATTTAAAGGTAAAAATTTCGTTTATTTTTTGAGAAACATTCACTGAGCTTCTCCCAAACTTCCAGCAAGAAATGTCACTCCCTCAAATGCATTTCCCTAAAGCTAAATTTCACAGCAGTAATCTCCTTAGTGCATTCACACTGCCATGCCGATAACTTGCCTTACAGCAGATTTTGTGAACATAAAGTGTTACAGGTAGTTCTCAACCTGAGTGTGGAATTTGGGTTGTAAGTTATGATGTGATCATAAGTCAGTCCACCCTGCAACTGGACTTGATTTTATGGCTGTTTATACATGGTCATTAAACAAATCACTTGGTTGTTAAACAAATCACACGGTTGTGAGTCCAAATCCAGCTTATCTAATAAGCATTTTTGCCAGAAAAAGCAAAAAAAACATTGCAAAATGGAAAAAAAATACATAATTAGAGGATGCCGCAACTGATTATAAACATGAGCCAATCATCAAATGCTCAAAATGGGATCACGTGATGCAACAATCATAATTTAAAGCACTGGTCATAAGTAACTTTTTTCAAGTCCATTGCAACTTCAGACAGTCATGAAGGGATTGGTCACAAGATGAGAATTATCTGTATTGCTAGAGCTCAGTAATATTTCAGGGGTTACTACAAGGGGATTTATATTCATTAAATAGCCTTAACAAGTCTTGATAATCAGTTGTGATAGTAGAAGGACACTGATATAAATATTGATGGAAGTTCTTTAAATGAAATATAATGGTTAGTCTCTACTATTTTCAGTTGAAAATAACCTCCTTTCAGGAAGTTATAAACCTGACAGATGGTTGGCATATAAACTAAAATAGGGGAGAAAAAACAGATACAAAGCTTGATAGATGAGAAAGGTACATTACAACCGTGACCCGACAAAAGGGCGAACGATAAAACCGCGCCCGACTAAACCGCGTCGCTAAAACCGCGACATCATCAACGCGCCGACAACAGCGCATTGACAGAAGGGTGATTTAAGTTAAGGTAAGGGTTAGCTTTAGGGTTAGCTTTAGGGTTAGCTTTAGGGTTAGCTTTAGGGTTAGGTTTAGGGTTAGGGTTAGGGTTAGGGTTAGGGTTAGGGTTAGGGTTAGGGTTAGGGTTAGGGTTAGGGTTAGGGTTAGATTTAGGGTTAGATTTAGGGTTAGATTTAGGGTTAGATTTAGGGTTAGATTTAGGGTTAGATTTAGGGTTAGATTTAGGGTTAGATTTAGGGTTAGATTTAGGGTTAGATTTAGTGTTAGGTTTAGCATTAGGGTTAGGGTTAGGGTTAAGGTTAGCGTTACGTTTAGGATTAGGGTTAGGGTTAGCGTTACATTTAGCGTTAGGGTTAGCGTTACGTTTAGGGTTAGGGTTAGGGTTAGGGTTAGGGTTAGGGTTAGGGTTAGGGTTAGGGTTAGGGTTAGGGTTAGGGTTAGGGTTAGGGTTAGGGTTAGGTTTAGTTTTACAGCGCGCTTCTGTCGCCACGCTGTTGTCGCCGCGATTCAGCGCTCATTCGTTGGAGCGCTTTAGAACACGCGCTTTTGTCACCGCGGTTTAGTCGGGCGCGGTTTTGTCGTTCGCCCTTTTGTCGGTGAACCCATTACAACCTCAAAATGACTGCAAAAATAATAATCCAGAACTACTATGAAAATCTGTACAACCAAGAGAAACTATTGGAGGATAAAATAAAACAATACATAGAAGAGGCCAGATTACCTAAAGTCCCTGAAGAAATAGGAACTACATTAAATGAAAGGATAACAATGTTTGAATTAACAGAGGCAATTAAGAGACAGAAGAAGAATAAAACACCAGGACCAGATGGCTTACCGGCAGAATTCTATAAACTACTACAAAAGATTCCTTGGGACTATTACTGCTGGAGGTTTACAACAAAGTCTTGTTAGAAGCTAAAATACCAAAATCCTGGATGGAAACAAATATCACCCTCATACCAAAAGAAGAATTGCAGAATTATCGCGGATTAAAAACTATAGACCCATCTCACTTCTAAATGTGGACTATAAGATCTATACATCAATAATAGCTGAAAGATTGAAATGGTTTCCTGCCGAACAGACAAATTAAAAACAACATGAGAATAATTTCGAACACGTTGAAATATTATGAAGCACATCTGGAAAAACAAATGGTGCTGATGTTTCTAGACACACAGAAAGCATTTGACAGTGTAAACTATTGATTCATGATCTGCAGCTAAAATATATGGAATTTGGGGGGAAATTTATCAATATGATCAAGGCAACATACACTAAACTCACTGCAAAAGTGTTAGTGAATGGAAACATAACAGATAATATTAATATTAAAAGAGGCACAAAACAAGGATGCCCATTGTCCCCCTTATTAATTATTTTGACTCTAGAAGTGTTAAATAGAAACATCTGTCAAGATATAGAAATAAAAGGCATGGAGATAAAAAAATATATAAACTACAAGCTTTTACAGATGATTTGGTTTTTATTATAGAGGAACCGCAAGAAACGGGACTCAAATTAATAAAGAAAATAGAAGACTATGGTGATGTTGCAGGATTGAAAATAAACAAAGAGAAAAGTAAAATCCAAGTTAAGAATATTACAAAGGAACAGAAAAAAGATTTGATGGAAAAGATAGACATTCCGATAGTAAAAAAAAAGTATAATATTTGGGAATTCACCTATCAGTGAGATACATAAAAGAAGACAATTACTTAAAATTAACACAGCAAATCAAACTGGATCTGGAAAAGTGAGAAAATATGCAATTATCACTGTTAGGAAGAATAGCCATTATTAAAATGAATATCTTACCGAGACTGTTATACCTGTTCCAAATAATCCCAATAGAGCTAAAAAGGAAATATTTCGAGGGACTAAATAGAATGGTAACCAAATTTATATGGCAAGATAGAAAGGCAGGAATTAGGCTGAAATTAATTCAAGACTCTACCAATAGAGGAGGTTTTGGGTTGCCAAATTGGGAATTATATTATCAACTGCCGTTAGTTGAATAAAGGAATATATAACTCTGACACATAGACAATTACTTTACTGGAGGCACACAATTTACAACTGTCATTCTATGGTACAAGAAATACAAAACACAAAAATACTTTCAGGGACACTGCATTAGAAATGCTCTGCTCTCAATATGGGCAAAAATCAAGAAAAACACTATTTGAAAATACCAGTCTGGCTCTCTATGATAGAGGCACTAAAATAACCAAATGTGATAGATATTGGAAAAAATGTAAGATACAAAGATATTTTAAATGAGAAGGGGGAATTGAAAAACAAACAGGAATTGAATAGCCAAGGGATAAATTTAGTATCGGTCCAGTAAATACTCAGTTCCATTCAGTTGCCCAGACTCCACCCCGGGATTATGGGATCATTAAAAGAAGAGGATTCTAGATGCTTAAAAAACTCCTTAGAACAACCTAATAGATTTGATACAATCTATGTCTTAAAATTCTCCGCAAATGCTATATTCTGGTATTCTGACGTTTATCACTTTCTGAACTCCATAAACGCCAGGGCCAGCACCAAAAAAAAGCCTGCTTCTTGTAACATCATCTAGCTAATATGGACTTCACCCATGTTTATAGGTCAAAAATGGGATTTTGGAAACATGCTAGCAATTGATGCAACTCCTGTGTAATGTAGCTGCGAGTGGTTCCATCTAGTTTTACCAAATATATCTTGCCCGACACAATTTAGATGATTGCATCAAGACGATTATCTTCCTTGTCCAACCTTTTCAGTCACACTTCAGTTTTGTCTCAAAGGGTATAAGAAACTGCTCTGGCTTCTGAATATAAATATAGGATTTCATATTTTTTGTAGTGTACTAACTCATGTGGAAGTATGGGTGTCCTCGGTTGTATGATGAATAATTATTGTATTTTTTTTTTATAACATAGTCATCCAAATCTAGAATCTTTCTAGTTTCTTGTTGCTAGGAAAATTACATGGATAGATCCGTGTAGCTATCAAGAGTTGAGCTGAACATAACAGAGACTTCCTCATGCTCTGTCTTGGCTGGTGGATTGCTTTATAATGATGATAAATATTCTCATATACCATTGCAACAGAGGTAGCAGGAGAGCCGGAGAGTGAAATGATTGCAGAAAAAAAAAATACCAAAAAGATTTTTCAAAAATTTCATGAACTGCCTCTTCATGGCATTTCATGAGTTCCTTCTCCTTTCACTAGAAACATCAAAAGACTAAGGTTTTTTTTTCACTGAGACTTAAGGAACATTTTCTAGATCAGAAACATAGTAAAGATATAAATGCATCGTCAACTCAGGATATCCTGAGATAACATACAAGTACAGAACTACTAAACTAAGATTTGTGTGTGATTCTAACAGAAGTATTTGTATCTATATCCACATCTACAAGTTAGTTGTTAAACTAGTTCAGTGTTTCTCAACCTTGGCAACTTGAAGATGTCTGGACTTCAACTCCCAGAATTCCCCAGCCAGCATTCGCTGGCTGGGGAATTCTTGGAGTTGAAGTCCAGACATCTTCAAGTTGCTAAGGTTGAGAAACACTGAACTAGATTATCAATTGAAAAGCCTCTTCCTCCTCCTATTAAACAGATTCCATATGATTCCCCCCCCCCTTCTGTTCCTGGTAATAGGTAAGCCAATTGACTTCTCCATCTCATTTAGGCCTGGCCAAACTGCTTGGCCCAATTGCCACCTCTGTAATTTCTTGCTAAAAGTCCTGTTTTCAAGCACCACTATAGTGACAATGATGAAAAATGAGGAAGGCAGCAAAATAAAACAATAAAAATCTGTTTGTTTTTCTTTTTTTCTGAAATAAGCCTTTCAATCAGCCTCTTTTCTAACACATTTCCAAAAAGCACAATGTTCCATCAGCTTCCTGAGATCAGCTATATATTCAGAGCTAGAGTTCTCCCCTCCTTCTTTTATCCACCCGATACAGAATTTGAAATGCACTGCAGGCATCATATTTATTCATTGATGTCATCAATTATATAGTCACCCAACTTGCAAACAAGACTCTGGACAGCTAACAACATATTCAAAGGGGAGAGGAGAGTAGTGAAATTAAAAATAATGTGTTTGCCAAGGATGAACTCCAGGAGAATAAACCGAAATCACTCAATGGGGCATCTAACCTCTTGAGCCCCAGACCCTACAGTGGATCCAAGCTTTCAGCTCTTTATGGGAAGTCCACACCAGAGGTGGGTTCCTACCAGTTTGCACCTATTCGGTAGAACCGGTTCGTCAAATCTACCGAACCGGTTAGAAGAGGTTCCACCAGTGGACCCAGAAAGCAGGCCACACCTACAGAAGAGGTTCCAAAAAATTTTGAAACCTACCACTGGTCCTTGGATATGATTATTCTACACTATCATGCTCATATTTATACAACTCAGTGCCTCTGCGAAAGGTAAGGATGACTACTGCGTTTGTGGTGCAATCAGAACATTGCGTGTGTTGAAGTTGTTTTAACACAAACCAAAGATGCCTTTTAAAAAACAAGTTTACATCCTATTCTTATGCATGCCAGTGCTGTGTGTGAGGTCATTTAAGGTGGTTCTGACAAGTGTCGTCGGCATCTTCATATCCAGTCACATGGGCGGCAAGCCACTCCCACAAAGGAGGTCTACTTTCCGGGTCCACTGGTGGAACCTGTTCTAACCGGTTCGGTAGATTTGACGAACCGGTTCTACCGAATAGGTGCAAACTGGTAGGAACCCACCTCTGATGTGCTCCCTTCAGTCACATACGCACAGTTGCCCATAAATAAGGTCTGTGCATGCCCAGAACATTTAAAAAAAATGAAAAACATGCCACGCCTACTAGGGAATCATAGAGTGGCCGGCCTGAGTCGCTGCCGGTTCCAATGACCCAGGCTGCCAAACCCCTACTGGTTGAGCCAAACCGGTCCAAACCAGTAGGAACCCACCTCTTGGCTTGGCCCTTTGAGACAATCCTTGAAGAATAAGTCTTAGAATTCCTCTATAAAGAGATACTGTTTGGGAATTATTATTGTTAACAAACTGACAACCGATGATAAATGATCGCTTTTCTGCTCTGCCCCACCACTGACCCTTTCATATGGCCGTATAAGTGGTGGCTTTTTCTTCATTCATCATAAAGGTGCAATTCTCTCTGACTTTCAACAACTGCAATGAATTTGTTCCTCAAGAACCGGGCCTGTTTTATGTCTAAATACGTCTTGGGGAAAGGAAGGAAGAGGGAAGTTCTTCAAATTAAAATTCTGTCCTGACATCTCACAGTCTTAAAATAACCCCATCCTTATGGTATCCAAGTAAAATATAGGCTAGAAAATTTAAATTGCTTGATAAAACTTCTGCAGTAGTTGACTTTTTTGGGGGGGGAATGTTATTTAGCCCTTTGAAAGATGCATTCATTTGTATATTTTTAATCTTTTGTCTGTTTGTTTGGTCTCACACAAATAAAAATAACTACAGAAGTCCCGCATATAATACCCTCTCTTCACACTGGTCCTGTTGTGAGTTTGATGCAGGTACTTTTAGAACAAGTGTGATTAAATTGTATCTCTTGAGTGCTTTAAAATAAAATTTAACCAGTCAAAATGGCCTTTAAACATCTATTTAGTTTGTATCCTATTGACCTACAATCACACTTTTTATCTATGCCAGACTGTCCTATGTGAAGTGCTTTCACTACAGGGGTGTAACTGTGTGGGGAGGAGGAGATGCTGGATGGTTATTTCTAGAAAAAGAAATCTGAAGGCAAATATTTTAGACGTGTTGGAGGATTAGCTATAAGAACCAGCCCTTGCCATTTGTTTGAAATGACACAGATATGTCGTTTTAAGGTCAAGACTATCAAGATTGTTTTCCTCAGTATTGTCCCAAAGGTGCTTTTTCGGTTCCACCACAAAACCGCGGTAGACAAAAGTGTGCTCGATGAAAGCGCGTACGTGATGTCATCACAGCACGACGAAAACATTGCGCTGTGATAGGTAAATGTAAAATTAAAGTGAAAACCTTACCCTAACCCCCCCCAAACCTAACCATAAACCTAACCCTTAACCTAACCCTTAACCTAACCCTAAACCTAACCCTAAACCTAACCCTTAACCTAACGCTAAACCTAACGCTAACCCTTAACCTAACGCTAAACGTACTTAACGTAACCCTAAACCTAACCCTAACCCTTAACCTAACCCTAACCCTAACCCTAAACCTAACCCTAAACCTAACCCTTACCTTTATGTGAATCGGCTTGCTTTAATTTTATTTTTATTTCAATTTTTAATTTTTTTCATCGCGCTGTGATGACGTCACGTACGCGCTTTCGCCGAGCGCGCTTTTGTCGACCGCGGTTTTGACGGGTCACGGCTTTTTCAGGAGGCAACTAAACTTTCTTCTTTTTTTCTTCTTCTCTTCTCATCCATTCCTCACTACCCTGTCAGAGCTGAAGAAGCTTCTTGGATGAGAAGCAAAACGTCTTCAAAACAAAAAAACAAGTAAGTCCAATTACCTCCTGAAAAAAAAGCACGTTTGGGACAACCATGACCTGGATGACTGAAAATCTCTACAGACTTTTAGCCATATAATTTGGGATGAACCCCCTTTGAACGTTTGGGAGGAGGAATGGAATTCCAGAGGGGGAAAAAATTGCAGACTACAGGAACCAGGAGCACTTTTGAGGTGACCTTGAGGACACAGATAAACCTCCCAGGGCTTCCGTGACCCGTCAAAACCGCGGAGGACAAAATCGCGATCGACGAAAACGCGCATGTGACGTCATCATAGCGCGCCGAAAAAAATTAAAAATTTAAATAAAATTAAAATTAAAGCAAGCCGATTCACATAAAGGTAAGGGTTAGGTTTAGGGTTAGGGTTAGGTTAAGGGTTAGGGTTAGGTTTAGAGCGTTAGCATTACGTTTAGCGTTAGGTTAAGGGTTAGCGTTAGGTTTAGCGTTAGGTTTAGCGTTAGGGTTAGGGTTAGGGTTAGGGTTAGGGTTAGGGTTAGGGTTAGGGTTAGGGTTAGGGTTAGGGTTAGGGTTAGGGTTAGGGTTAGGGTTAGGGTTAGGTTTAGGGTTAGGTTTGGGGGGGCTAGGGTAAGGTTTTCGCTTTATTTTTACATTTTTCGATCACAGCGCGATGTTTTCGTCGCGCTGTGATGACGTCAAATGCACGCTTTCGTCGAGCGCAATTTTGTACTCCACGGTTTTGTGGTGGAACCCGGGGCTTCAGCTACCTTCTAAAAGGATGCAAATTACCGGCTGTCTCTAAGGAATATAAATCCTTCCATTCCCCACTTTCCTGTCAGAGCTGAAGAAGCTTCTTGGATGAGAAGGGAAATGTATTCAAAGAAGAAAAAACAAGGAAGTCCAGTTGCTTCCTGAAAAAGCACCTTTGCGACAACGATGACCTGAATGACTTTCCTCAGTATTGTTTAATCTTCCAAGGAAAATAGATACAGACAGGTACTATTTACTGAGAATCCGGTTGATTATACTTAGAGATTCATCTAAAGAAGACAGAAATCAAATTTCTATGCTAATTTTTTTCCCCCCAGAATTATATTTCAGCTTTTTCTGGATGGAGGCAAAAACTACAAGGGTCATTATGCTGTTTTTCTGCATTCCTTTGATTGCTCTCTCGGTTCTAAAGACAGCTATGATCTGAGGGGTTCACCGACAAATGCGCGCTCGACAAAAGCACGCCAACAAAACTGTGGGGAGAAAAGCCCAAGTTTGAAATCGTGCCGACGAATGAGCACAGAAGCACGCCGACAACAGCGCGCCGACAGAAGCGCGCTCTAAACCTAACCCTAAAGGTAACCCTAAAGGTAACCCTAAAGGTAACCCTAAAGGTAACCCTAACCCTAACCCTAACGCTAACCCTAACCCTAACCCTAACCCTAACCCTAACCCTAACCCTAACCCTAACCCTAACCTAACCCTAACCCTAACTCTAGCCCTAAACCTAACCCTAACCTAACCCTAACCCTAAACCTAACCCTGAACCTAACCCTAACCTAACCCTAACCCTAACCCTAACCCTAACCCTAACCCTAACCTAACCCTAACCCTAACCCTAACCCTAGCCCTAAACCTAACCCTAACCCTAACCTAACCCTAACCCTAAACCTAACCCTGAACCTAACCCTAACCCTAACCCTAAACCTAAACCTAAACCTAAACCTAAACCTAAACCTAAACCTAAACCTAAACCTAAACCTTACCCTAACCCTTACCTTAACCGTAATCGTGCTTCTGTCAGCGCTCTTTTGTCGGCGTGCCTTTGTGGGCGCGCTGTCGACGTCACGTTTTTTTCACCGTGGTTTTGTCAGCGCACTGTTGTCGGGCGTGCATTTGTCGGCTCACGGGTCTGAGGCCCCGCCCCATGATAAATCAGGCTATCAAGAGGTATGCAATGGATGCAGTCCAGTCCCTCGTCATACCACAGCAGCTGCTATTCTTTGGACTAAGCAGAGGTCCCAATGAACATATTAACACAGGTGAGACAGAACAGATTTCCTGCCTGCTGTTGGAAGATGTGGTTTTAACTTCAAGGGGAAAATTAGCTTTTCCTATCCTGATACCTATCAGAAGTGCTGGTCCTGTGACTGTCAGAATGCTCACTCAACATTGAGAAGTTTGCAGTTCTATCAGATCCAGGGAGCATCTAGATTGGGGGAAGGCCAATCAAAGTAACCACTAAAGCTAATAATAAGATATTGCTGTTAAAATTCTACTTTATCCGAGTAGTCAATGGGCCAGCTAGAGTTCTATTTATATTACAGATCCTGTGGTTAAAAAAAAACAAAAAAACAACCTGTGTCTAATTAAGCTGTCTGTTCTGGATGGATAAATCTATCCATCCTCTAGATATTTATGATTTAGCAAGTGAAATCTATACTCTTATTTCATGTCCCAGTAGGATATTCCATAACATGCTCCAACTCAGAAACATATTGAATGAAAACATGAAATAACTACTATTTTCAGTTAATTGGTTAATTTGTTTTGCACTCATTTATATCTTTACATCCTGCTAATAAATTGGATGGATGGTTGGATGAATGCAATAGCAGTAGACTTATATACCGCTTCATAGGGCTTTCAGCCCTCTCTAAGCGGTTTATAGAGAGTCAGCATATTGCCCCCAACAATCTGGGTCCTCATTTTACCCACCTCGGAAGGATGGAAGGCTGAGTCAACCCTGAGCCGGTGAGATTTGAACCGCTGAACTGCTGATCTAGCAGTAGCCTGCAGTGCTGCATTTAACCACTGCGCCACCTTGGCTCTCTGAATGGATGGATGGATGGATGGATGGATGGATGGATGGATGGATAATTAAAAATGGGTAGATGGATGGGAGGAAGGGAGGAGGAGAGAGAAAGAGAGAGGAAAGATAAACTTTTCTGCTGTATATTTTTTTTTCATTATATGCGTAAGTCTGAATTTGGAAGAGCAATCCTTGGCCAAAAGAAATTAGTGATGTTCAACATTATGATTTTCCTGAGAGCATTTAACATAAAGCTACAATTAAAGCAGGTGATTAGGCCAAAATAATACAGATTATTTCATTATTTTAAGAGTCCCATTGCAGCATTCCAGCAGATGATTCAGCATTGACAGTGGGTATGGTACAGTTCTGTTGAGTTAACTGTCTGTCCCCTTTCGATCCTACGTTCTGGAGTTACATCTGTTCTCTTTTGACCCGTGATTTTAAAAAAAATGTACCAGAGTTGTACTTGGTCTGTTGTGCCCGAAATAATCTGAATTTTGTGTAATTCTTTTTTCCTAGGAAAAGAGCAATATGGTCTTAAAAAGCAGATAGCACATAAGCCAGAGTTAATTGAGCACATAATGATTCTAGAGCCATAAGGTTAAGTATCCAAAAACATAGAAAGATAAACAAATCCCAGTCAGCGTACAACATATTTGAACTCATGCAATATTCTGTTTCACTTTTTCTTAGAAGGAAAGAATGCCAGGAAGTGAAGTGTAGCAAATAATGCAATATGCTACATGGAATAGCAAGTGCTGCATTAATTTGATAAAATGTATTGGCAATCACAGATTTTACTCTCCTATGAACATATACAATGCATGCACAAAGCTGAAAACAATTGGGTCTATACAAGTAGTGGATCAATTGTAGTGTCAAGCGACATGTGACTTGTCACTAACAAGTGACAAGTATTGATTCTGTAAGGAAGTAGACATTTCTGTCCTGAAATCTGGGATTTGGATATGTCTTCCAATAACAGTAATCTTTCATACAGATCTGACAATCTTCTAACAAGGATCCATGCCGATTCATGAGAATAAAGTTAACTAACTCCTTCTTGAAGAAAAATGTTAATAATAATTCATAGCAAAGTTTTGACAGGTGGAAGCATCTTGCCGACCTTGGTTGATCTGAGACGTTAAGCAGAGTTGGTTCTTGTTAATATTTAGATGGGAGAACACACACACCAGTGGTGGGATTCAGCCAGTTCACACCTATTCGGGAGAACCGGTTGGTAACTTTTTAAGCAGTTCGGAGAACCGGTTGTTGGAAGACATCTCATTTTGTTTTTTCCCACTTTACAAGGCTAAGAGAAACTAACTTGGCAGGTTGGATTGCTGCCAGAGTTAGTCTGAATTGCTGCCAAGGTCCTTATCTCTTTGGTTTTTTGGCTTTCAGCCACTGAGATTCTGGTGTTGTTATTAAAGGACATTCCATTTTACGCTTGTCTCGGCTTTCGTTACTGGACAGAGGAGGGGGTCAGAACAGACTTACATGTCCTTAGCATATTTGTTGTGGTCCGCTGGCAGCAGAGGTGAATTCCTACCAGTTCGCACCTATTCGGTAGAACTGGTTCGTCAAATCTACCAAACCGGTTAGAAGAGGTTCCACCAGTGGACCCGGAAAGCAGGCCACACCTACAGAAGAGGTTCCAAAACTTTTTGAAACCCACCACTGGTCCTTGGATATGATTATTCTACACTATCATGCTCCTATTTATAAAACTCAGTGCCTCTGTGAAAGGTAAGGATGACTACTGCGTTTGTGGTGCAATCAGAACATTGCGTGTGTTGAAGTTGTTTTAACGCAAACCAAAGATGCCTTTTAAAAAACAAGTTGACATCATGTTCTTATGCATGCCAGTGCTGTGTGTGAGGTAATTTAAGGTGGTTCTGACAAGTGTCGTCGGCATCTTCATATCCGGTCACAAGGGTGGCGAGCCACTCCCATCCGGTCACATGGGCGGTAAGCCACTCCCACAAAGGAGGCCACACCCACAGAGTAGGTTCGAACAATTTTTGAAACCCACCACTGGCTGGCAGCCTGCGGAGCTAGCAGCAGAATCGAACAGTGAGAGGTTGGGGAGGAACATGGGCCACTCCTGGAGTCTGGGGAAGGTTCAGACGAGAGCTCTGAGTCAGAGGCAGAGAGGGGGATAAGGCCATCTGGGAATTATGTCCTGCTTCCGGAGCTTCCAGAGTCAGACATCAGTGAGGCAGAGGAACAGGGGCAGCCTGTTCCCAGTGCACGCATGCACAGAGCAGCCAGAAGGCAAGAACAGTTAAGACGAAATAGGTGACTCTGGAGTAAGGCTTGGAGATGATTGGCCCCTCCCGTAAGACATAAAGGAGAAGCAAAGGAGGAGTATGTGAGCCTTTTCAGGAAGCAACTTTGTTCGTTCTGGTCGCTTTAAACTCTGAAGATCCGCTTTGACTCTGTGCTCCGTTTGGCCTTGCAAAGACCTAATTGCCAGTTAGGTCTTTGGCAGCGTTTCGAAGGAGATAAAGATGGGTGCTTATCAGCCTTATCCCGAAAGACTGTGGCAGACTGCTGTCGGACTCTTTACAAACTATTTGTGACTCATTACGGGATGTGAATGAACATAATTCACAGCCGTTAAAATAAAAAAAAGAGGATTTTTGGGACTCAGCGTGTGATTTTTACTGTCTCAGGAAGCCTAGGTCAGAACAGTACTAGTGTTTCTGTTTTTTCTTCTTCAACCAACAGCATCTACTGACAGATGCAAAGTGTGGGAAGTCTGTTATGCTTTGCTGTCTGTTATCGTCAGAAGCCAAGTCAGATAACCAGCAGATGACCACCACTTCAGTCTGACGCAGGCACACTAACTTCCCTTCGGTCCTTGCTGAGTCTTATCTGCCACCATCTGCTCTTGTCTCCCCAAAGAGCTGGACCCAGCAACCCCATGCCAGTAATCTAACAAAATTGCACAATAGTGCCAGATTTCTCAGCTGGAAGTGCTATAATTGCTTTCACTCATTTAATGCAAGGCAAGGCTAAAACAGCACAATGGTGAAACCATGAGCAGTGAATTAGCATAACCTACTGACGTAGTGTAATATTAAAACACTGGCCTTCCACGACTACCTCCGAAAAAAATTCACCAGCTCAACATAGAGGAACTATGGAATGGAACTCAAAATTTGGAAGGTAACCCTTTGAGGACAGGGAAAAGGGTTATTGAAACGGGTGATTAAATTGTTTTTAAAAATTAAACAAATTAATAAACCTAACTGAGAGAATAAACTTTCCACAGTTAGAGAACAAACGTCTCTTTGCCTGAAATTTCAAATGATCTGGATCAGAGGTCGGTTCCTACCAGTTCGCACCTATTCGGTAGAACCGGTTCGTCAAATCTACCGAACCGGTTAGAAGAGGTTCCACCAGTGGACCCGGAAAGCAGGCCACACCTACAGAAGAGGTTCCAAATTTTTTTGAAACCCACCACTGGTCCTTGGATATGATTATTCTACACTATCATGCTCATATTTATAAAACTCAGTGCCTCTGTGAAAGGTAAGGATGACTACTGCGTTTGTGGTGCAATCAGAACATTGCGTGTGTTGAAGTTGTTTTAACGCAAACCAAAGATGCCTTTTAAAAAACAAGTTTGCATCCTATTCTTATGCATGCCAGTGCTGTGTCTGAGGTCATTTAAGGTGGTTCTGACAAGTGTCGTCGGCATCTTCATATCCGGTCACATGGGCGGCAAGCCACTCCCATCCGGTCACATGGGCAGCAAGCCACTCCCACAAAGGAGGCCACACCCACAGAGTAGGTTCGAACAATTTTTGAAACCCACCACTGATCTGGATGGACTTTTCTTCTTAGTTGCATGGACGTCAATTTGAAAAGGCAGCAAACAATGAATGCTACAAATTCACTCTTGACCAGACTCACAAAAGACAGTATTTTTTTAAATTTTTAATTTAAAACAAATACAACATCCTTCTTTACATGCTATAGAAAGTGTATCAGTTCGATCACAAAAGACAGTATTGATCTAGGCAGTGCCGCATATGGCTGAACACATGGGAGACAGATATAGGTTATTCTGCCTTCAAGCCATGTGATTATGACTCAGTTTTATTTGGCTAATCATATCCTGCAGACCACGTGTGTCCATTCCAGAAATGCCTGCTCCTTGGCTGGGATCCTATGGTTTCGACTTAAATTCCTAAAGAGCCTACACTGATCAGATAATTATTTTTTTTTAATGTCTGGCTTGTGCCTAAACTATTTATTTATGCCTTCGTTTTTTTTATATCCATTCTGAAAACCGAGCTAATTTTCTCTCAAAGCCTTGAATCCATAGTCTCACATTTATCCCTGCGTGTCCAGCTGTGAGATGAAATCTGATTAGGCATGCTTCTCAGGATTATTGTAATAAATGAAGTGGAACCTGCAGTCACGTTATCTTGAGCTCTTTTGACCAAGACCCTTGAAATGGTTTGTGTAGGCAGCCAATTACAATTCATTTATTAATTCCGGTAAATTCAACATCAGAAGTCCCTAAGTTTTGGTACCCTCACGAATAAAGTAGCACGCTTGTTGACATAACTTTTCATACGTGACGGGAAAGTGAATATTGAGGGGAAATGAACACAGAACTACCTTATGCCTTTATGACCTTTATTAGTTGAGGGCTAAGGTTCCACCACAAAACCGCGGTAGACTAAAGCGCGTGTGACTAAAGCCCGGTGACAAAACCGCACCATCAAAACCGCGCGACAACAGCGTGCCGACAACAGCACGCCGACAGAAGCGCGCTGTAACATAACCCTAAAAATAACCCTAAACCTAACGCTAAACCTAACGCTAAACCTACCCTAAACCTAACCCTAAACCTAACCCTAAACCTAACCCTAAACCTAACCCTAAACCTTACCTTAAGTTAAATCGCGCTTCTGTCGGCACGCTGTTGTCGGCACGCTGTTGTCAGCGCACTTTTGACATCGCAGTTTTAGCGCCGCGGTGTTGTCGGCGCGCTTTTGACATTTGCGGTTATGTCGTGCCACGGAGGGCTAATATCCCAAAAATAATTATGTAGATATAATCAAAATGTTTATTAGGGAAGTGGCAACAGCCCATTATCTTCTCTCTGAATGCAGAGTACATCTTACTTGTTAGGCCCGTGGAAGGTGAAAGGAAGAACATTGCTCTGTCTCACCTGGCTGTGTTTCTAGTGAACCATCTGCTCCCTCCCTTCTTCTGTTTATTCGAACAGATTTGTATCAGTTACTAACACCTGCAGAGGTCCTAACAATCATTTAAATAAAAGCAAACAGAAAACTCTTCTCTTTGTGGAAAACCCTTTACTGCTCTGCTTAATTTTTTGCACCCCCCCAAATCTGCTCTAACCAAGAAGCTAATAAAAGGTAAAGGAACTAGATTTCACAGTGAGCAGAAATATATGCATATACACCTCAAACCTACTATAATGCCCGAGGCCAGAAATTCAATCTGTCCAGAGTAATTCTAGTTCTCAGCACATGTTCAGTGAAGGAAAGAAACAAGCTTCTGTTTTACAGATGCTCAGATCTTGTCAACCCTACCAACAATATCAGTGTTCCGTCTTTGCTATTTGTGCCCTTGAAGAGCATTCGGAGACTTCAACTCGTCCAGAATGCAGCCGCGCGAGCGATTGTGGGTGCACCTCGGTACACCCACGTTGCACCTATCCTCCGCGAGCTGCACTGGTTACCGATTGGTCTCCGGATATGCTTCAAGGTGCTAGTCGTCACTTATAAAGCCCTTCATGGTATTGGACCTGGGTACTTGAGAGACCGCCTGCTGCCAATTACCTCCCAAAGACCCATTAGATCACACAGGGTTGGCCTCCTCCGGGTTCCATCTACCAGCCAATGTCATCTGGCTACTACCCGGGGAAGGGCCTTCTCTGTGGCAGCTCCGGCCCTTTGGAACGAACTCCCCCAGAGATTCGGACCCTCACCTCTCTCCAGGCCTTCCAAAAAGCTGTTAAAACCTGGCTGTGTCGGCAGGCCTGGGGTTGATGAGTTCCCTTCCCCTCTCGACCTGTGTGGCTGTGTGGCTGTTGGCTATTTTAAATGTTTGTATTGTACTTTGTGTTCCCTTTCCCCCTTGAGTTGTTCACCGCCCTGAGTCCCCCTGGGAATAGGACGGCATATAAATAAAACAACTCTCAATCTCAATCTTTTCATTATTTCCTAATTCCCACAACACTGTCACTAATTTACTAATAAGGTCTTACTATTATTCTTTTCTTCCTTCCTAGTATCTGTCTCTCCCCACTTATGACTATAACCATGTTGCTTGTATCTTTCAATTTATATTGTTTTTATTGTTTCCTAGTACGATTTGATAGCTTATTAGTAACCTTGACTACAACTAAGCGTTGTATCTTTTTATTCTTTGATCCCTAATTTGTTTTAGTAAATTATCCTCATTTTGCGTGAAACCAATTTTTTGATCTTTTCTCCATCTGGCCTGTAACTGTCCATACTGAAACCATGTTTGAATTACCTTTTCCTCTTTTAGTACATTCAAGGGTTTTAGCTGTAATACACCTCTTTCTATAGTGAGAAGCTGTCTGTATGTAGTTACATCCTGTTTTTGTACTATATTTATGTTCTCTATTCAATGTCTGGGAATTTCCCACATAGGTATCTTGTCGTTTAATTTCGTTTTGTTTCCTTTTATTGAGCTTGTATGCCGCCCACTCCCGAAGGACTCCGGGCGGCTTACAATAAAACAAGGGAAGGGGATAATACACAAGACAACATATTAAAATATACAACAGTCACAATTTCCGAGGGGCTGGATATTTCAAGAGCCCCCCCCGCCTGCTGGAGCAGCCAGGACTTAACGGATTTGCGGAAGGCCAGGAGGGTAGTAAGGGTCCGGATCTCCACGGGGAGATCGTTCGTTTAATTAAATACAATAATTTGTGTTGATATTTTTTCCAGACACGCAGTAGAGCATTCCTTAAAATATGACTTTTGAAATTCTTATCCACCTTCTTGTCATATAACAGATAAGCATGCCAACCATATACCAAATCATGCCCTTCGATGTTAAATATTCTATCATCTGTTGAGTTAATCCAATCACTGATTAATGATAAAACTACTGCTTCATAATATAATTTTAGATTTGGCAATTTCAAACCTCCTCTCTCACGTACATCTTGCATTATTTTAAGTTTTATTCTCGGCTTCTTCCCTGCCCAAACAAATTTGTTAATACCCTTCTGCCATTCTAACAAATTTGCATCTTTTTTAAGTATTGGTATCATTTGAAAAAGAAATATAAATTTAGGCAAGACATTCATTTTCACTGCTGCTTGTCTTCCCAACAAAAATAATTGTAATTTTTCCCAATTTTTCATCTCTGCCTGTATACTATGCCATAGTGGCTCATAATTATATAGATTCCCATTTGAGGTTGAGGTGTAGACTCCTAGATATTTATTTTATTCTTGATGAATATAATTGTATTCTCCTTATATACACTGAAAGCACATGCACCAAAGACAAATTCCTTGTGTGTCCATTCACACTTGGCCAATAAAGAATTGTATTCTATTCCATCTGTAAGAATCCTTTTTTTTTTAATAAGACTTTGGAATGCAGCAGGAAGAGACAGCACAGGAATGACACAGAATGAGGAAAAACCAAGAGTTTGTAGTTTGTAGTTGTAGTTTTATTGATTTTGTATGCCGCCCACTCCCGAAGGACTCCGGGCGGCTTACAATAAAACAAGGGAGGGGGGTAGTACACAAAACAACATATTAAAATATACAACAGTCACAATTTCCGAGGGGCTGGATATTTTGAGAGCCCCCCGGCCTGCTGGAGCAGCCAGGACTTAACGGCTTTGCAGAAGGCCGGGAGGGTAGTAAGGGTCCGGATCTCCACGGGGAGATCGTTCCAGAGGGCTGGAGCTGCAACAGAGAAGGCTCTCCCCCGGGGAGTCGCCAGCCGACATTGGCTGGCAGATGGGATCCGGAGGAGACCTAACCTGTGTGATCTAATCGGTCTGAGAGAGGTGATCGGCAGGAGGCGGCCTCTCAGGTACCCAGGTCCGATGCCATGAAAGGCTTTATAGGTAACGACCTGCGCCTTGAAGCGGATCTGGAGACTAATGGGTAACCAGTGCAGCTCGCGGAGGACAGGTGTGACGTGGGTGTACCTGGGTGCACCCACGATCGCTCGCGTGGCTGCATTCTGGACCAGCTGGAGTCTTCGAACACTCTTCAAGGGCAGCCCCATGTAGAGCGCGTTACAGTAATCCAGTAATTGAGTAACTTCAAGGCTGCAATTAAAGTTGCATTTAATTAAAGTCGCATTTCAACTTTAGCATCAGCAAGAGAAACAACAGGTTGTATCTGTGCCTGCAAAGGAGAATTTGCAAGCTAAAACTCAGTGTCCTTCATGCCGAAGGATCCACTTGAAACTGATGAAGGTGGCATGTGATTATATTTGGGAGCACGGCGCTCCTGAAAAGCCATTATTGGGGCCTCTCCCCTGGCAGTGATTGAAACTCCTGTCTCCATGATAATCTCTTTGGAGAAAGCCCAGCTGTGAGAAGTGCTCAGCTCTGCCATTCGTAGACATCACTCTTCTCATTAGCTTCCTTAAAACACCACATGTCTTTGGGAGGAATTTATTCAGAAGGAAAGAGAAGAAAAAGAATGATATTGGTATCTTATTCAAAGGGGAAAAACTAGAAGATCTTCTTGTTCTTGAGATTAGTAACAACTATCAGTCGTGAGCTGCTGCCACTGGTGATACCCCCCAAATCTGGAATCTCAAAAAAGAAAAAACTAACCAAGACACAATTTGCTATCATCTAATGATAGTCCCAAATGTGCTTTTTCAAGTCCAATTGCCTTTTGAAAAAGCACCTTTGGAACAACCATAACATGGATGGCTGAGAATCTTGGTTCCACCACAACACCGCGCTCGACTAAACCGCGTCCGACTAAACCGCATCGCTGACGTCATCAACAGGGCGACAACAGCGCAGAGACAGAAGCACGCTGTAAACCCTAAACCTAAAATTAACCCCTAAACCTAAACCTAACCCCCCTAAACCTAATCCTAATCCTAAACCTAACCCTAAACCTAACCCTTAACCTAACCCTAAACCTAACCCTAAACCTAACCCTTAACCTAACCCTAAACCTAACCCTTAACCTAACCCTAAACCTAACCCTAACCCTTAACCTAACCCTAAAGCTAACCCTAAAGCTAACCCTAAACCTAACCCTTACCTTAAGTTGAATCGGCTTGCTTTCAAAGCGCTATTTAAAGCGCCCTTCTTTCTCCGCACTGGCTGTTGTTGCCCTGTTGATGACGTCAGCGACGCGGTTTAATCGGGCGTGGTTTAGTCGAGCACGGTTTTCTCCACAGACATGTAATGTTAGTCTGCATTTTTGGCTGGCCGCATCTCAGACGGTGTGATAACTCTAAACGTAGGATTATCTTTAGCCACTGAAATGTGCTTCCATGACATCGAATAGGCAACCAAGTCATTCATTCTCTTTCTTCAGGCATACGGATCGACGTTTGGTTATGCTGCCTGGTGGCTAGGGGTGAAATCTACTTACCTTCACTACCAGTTCGCAAATGTGCTCACACGCGCCACCTCCAGGCATGCGCAGGCCCTTCCGCGCATGCACAGAGCATCAAAAACAGGCGGGTGGGTGGAGCCTGCTACCGAGCACGCCTGAAAGGTAAGGAAGATTAAGGTTTAATGGATTTGTATGCCACCCAATCCCAAAGGACTCCGGGCGGCTTACATAAAAACAATTTAAAAAATATTAAAAGAATTTAAAATACAAGACAAAGCGAATTAAAAGAACACAACATGCACTCAATCTTAGTGGGGCTGAAGCTCAATCAAAGATCAGCAGCCCCAAGCCTGCCGGAACAGCCAGGTCTTAATAGACTTTCGGGAGGCCAGGAGAGTGGGGAGGGTCCGGATCTCAGGGGGTAGATCGTTCCATAGGGCCGGGGCAGCTACAGAGAAGGCTCTCCCCCGAGGAGCCGCCAGACAACATTGTGTAGTCGACGGCACTCGGAGAAGGCCCATCCTGTGAGATCGTATTAAGCGCAGGGAGGTATGTGGCAGGAGACCGTCACGGAGATATCCAGATCCAAGGCCATGTAGAGCTATAAAGGTGATAACCAGCAGGAGGACAGCGAGGTGGGGGAATCTGCTGCGCCACACGATTTAGATTAGCTAGAAAGCAGAAAATCCAGCGCATCACAGCTGATCATCGGAAATACCGGCCCGCCTGAACTGGTAGCTTTTTTTTTTACTATCGGTTTGGGTGAACTGGTCCGAACCTGTAGCATTTCACCCCTGCTGGCGACTCTCAAAGATTATGTTTAATACGGCATTCTCAATCGAGGAAGAGAAGATTATGGAAAAATAATATTACTAAAGTGCCATGGGCTGAGGTACTATTTATGCCAGGGCCAGCCGTATGAATCAAGGTGTACTTTATAATACTCTTGCTTCAAACTCTTGCTTCAAACTCTTCAGACCCTGGAGTTTCTGAATTAGAATATCAATGTTATCTCTAAAACATTCTTCCTACAAAGAAAAGAGGCATCTTTGCCCTCGCCTGTTTCTTACCCCGTCAGCTGATAGAAATGCAAAGTTAAACAACAGAATCCCCGCTTTAATTTCACAGTCTGTGATTTCTCTGCGAAACTTTTAAAGAACAATTATGTCCTATCAGTGTTGGATCCAGGCTGAACTAAGTGATTTATGCATAAACAGCCTTTGCATACTGTGGATGAAGCAACTTATCTATATTAAACGGGAACTCAGGATATTGATATTTTTGGCTCTGCTAATTTTTCTCCTCGCCATCCTGCATTTCCTTCTGTTAAAAATAAGGCAAAAGACATGGCTATGTGACGCAGGGTGAGAGTTTCAGAAATAAACTGAAATCATATTGTAGGAAGTTATCACCCAGCCCGCTCCCAGAAAAATGAAATATCCTAGGAAATATTGAAAAGGCAGAATATTTCTCTGGATGTGAAAAGAAAGAAACATGTTTTAAAAGACAGAATAGCTCCCTGTAGCTTCCCCACTTTATCAATGGGCCATTAAGAAGGCCAAGCTAGTCCCTTTACATAATAAAGACTTCTCCACTGCAGCTGCAGGGGGATGGGAGTAAAAGCATAATATTGGCCCCAGCTGACCACATGGCATCTGAGAAATCAACCAAACCTGGAATCAAAACGCAGCCTAGAGAGTTGCCCCTGCATGGCCCCATGGGAGTCTGACAACCAATCAGAATACATTTTTTACACAGGAACAGGAAACAGAGAGGTGGGACTGAACAGGTTATAAAAAGCCTAGCAAGCCCCTCCCTCAGCCCTTCTCTTCTTCTCCACCAACACTGAAGCATGTGATCACCTTTTCTGTTCAGGGCTCAAGCCATGCGGTCCTGTCCACCAATAAACCATCTTTCCAAGCAGCCTCTGTGTCACTCTTTTGATTTGTTATTTGTATATGTCTTTTAATTCATCAGCCTTTTTCATTTGTGTATCCAGTATAGCATCTTTTTCCATATCATTCTTGTAACCTATCATTTTTAAATCCACATACAGATCAGTCTGGTAACACTTGTTTCTTCTTCCATAATAACGTTTGAACACAGGGTATCTACAATAGCAAACCCTCTTAAAATTATCTTCTGAGTCCATTGTTCACAATGTCCTTCAATACGTCCAATCTTTGCTCCATTTGGTATTAGTAAGTTAAATTTAAGTGTTTTGTCCTTCACTGGAGTCTTTAATTTCTTCTGGTTCCTTGTACTGTCCAACTTTCAATGTCCCATCCTATCATTTTTTTTAAAGAATTCAAAACAATAGCATCATCCCATCAGAAGAAATCTTACAATTGTTACCTTATCTTATATCAAATCCATCTGGACCATTGGTCTCTTTATAATTTTCCAAAATCGACATTCTAGTCACCCTTCTGCAATTTTAAACAAAATGTATTTAAAACTTCTCTTTGCTATGAATTGAAGAAAAGTCTTCCAGTTCCATCAAACCTGTCAATTCAAAGGCTCCTAATAGCTGAAAACTATTAACAAGCAATTCCCAAAAGTGATTAGAAAAGGAACTATTCAAACTTAATTGTCCTTCCAAAGGGGCCCTCTGCAATAAGAGCAGAAATGGCTATTTTTTCATATCTCAGAGTTCTAACCCTGAGACATGAGAAAATAGCCCTTTTCTTTTGCTCTTATTGCAAAAAAAAAAAGAGTTCTAACCAGGGGTGGGTTTCAACTGGTTCACGACGGTCCCTGCGAACCGGTTGGTCGGCGAACCCGGAAGTAAGTAACTTCCGGGAACGGCGAAGGGCGCGCCCGCCCGCCCGCCCGCGGTCCTTACCCGGTTTTGACAAGTTCTGCGCTTCCACGCATGCGCAGGATGCATACAGCGCCTGCACGATCCTCCAGGAGCAGCTGGAGCATCGCGCAGACGCTAGTACGCATGCGTGCACCGCGCACGTGCACGAGGACGCCAGCGGCGAGAAACCCACCCCTGGTTCTAACCCAGTGTCATGACGTCTCTTTGTGAACATCAGTTGTCTGGAGGATGTAGGAGATGATCAGGCTGAGCCTGAGGGCGGGGTCAAATGCATCATCAGTCATGAGTTCTTGCATACCCACAAGAGAGGTAGGTCCATCTTACTTTGAATGCCTTCTTAATTCCCACTCATTTTCCCATGACCGTTAGTAGGTCAGATTCTTTTAGGGAGCTGAAGCTTGCAATAAATCTTTATACTCATTTGTACTGCCTGAATCTCCTGATTTCTCTGGAGCTTGACAGAACACCTGTGCATGATCCTCTTCTTGTGCAAAGAGGAATCACAAAGGGTCAGTCTACTCGCCAGATCTCCATTCCACTGCAGTTGCCTTCAGTTTGCCATTTCTTCGCTAGAATTTTTCAATTTTTTCAAGCATTTTTCCCCATAGAAAGTTTTTTATTTTCCATTTTCATAGCATATAATCACATGTATACTATTACATAGTCAATATCATGTTGTATTATTAAGTAATTACATCAATTCATCTTACCATCAATTACCAAAGAAAAAAAAAAGAAAAAAACAGTTATTGGCTCTTCTGCTCTCCATACACCATATTTATACCTTATCCGACACTTTCTTCCCCTTCTCTCCTCCCCCTTTCTACATCCTGTCTTCCCTCCATCATTTTCTACTCTACTTCCCCTTCCTTTCTCCTTCTCCTCTCTCCCCTTACCACTCCTCCTTATAGACCTCATCTTCCCCCCTCACCCTCTCTCCTATCCCTCTCTTCCTATCTTTCTTCTCTCCTCTGCTTCCAACTCTTCTACATCTTGTCTTCCTTCCATCATTTTCTACTCTACTTCCCCTTCCTTTCTCCTTCTGCTCTCTCCCCTTACCACTCCTCCTTAGACACCTCATCTTCCCCCTTCACCCTCTCTGCTATCCCTCTCTTCCTATCTTTCTTCTCTCCTCTGCTTCCCACTCTAATTCACTTGGTGCATTTCAGCTTCTGAGCAAACTCCCTTTTGTGTTGATGGTATTTATAATTCCATTTTAATATACATAAAAAAGAAAAAAAATAGCAGTATACATGTACAATCATTAATACCTTAAAATCCAACACCCCTAATTTTTTCAAGCATTTTTAACTGCATTTGCCAGATGTTTTTCTTTATAGCCATAATAATCGCCCCCATGAAAATCCCAAAGTACTGGAAAACCATTTGCATGATCCGACCTCTCTCCTTTTACCAATTATCTGACAACAAGATTGGTACCGAAGCTGGCTTTCTGGAGTGGAGAGAGACAGATCAGATCCGTTCTCCTCTCTGGAGAACATTCTCTGCAGTAGCCCATCCCACAGGGCATCGGATGCTGAATTAAAGCATTACTCAGGGCTGCAAATGGCCCCCTTGTAAATCATGCCGTCTGGAATCAGGTCAGAATGATTTGCAGAGCTCAGAGAAAGGAAGAGCCTTGCTTCAGGAGTGGGTGGCAGCTTTCACTGTGGAATGCAAAACATAACCGTACACACAGCGTAAAAGAAGAATGTTAGCGTCACCTGGAGATTATGTATAAAAATCAAGGACAGATGAGACATAGCATAATGTGACATCTGCCTTCCCAGATCCAGCAACCCTCTGAAGCAGCCAGCGGCCTTAGACCACATCTACATTCCTAAACCTTTTACGAAGTTATCCCTCTTGCCACCTGGAAGCAGAAATGGCTTGGAATATATATTTCTAAAATCCTCTTGTGGAGAAAAATCACATAACGGGGAATGTGGTGTGGTCACACACTGCAACAATATTACCTGCCACCCTCCATTATCTACAACCTGAGGAACAGCAGAACCAACACAGCAAATCTTGGTGAAGTCAGATAAAGACTTCTCCACTTCAGCTCCAGGGAGGATGGGATTAAGGCATGATAATATTGGCACTTTACCCAACTCGCCACATGGCATCTGAGAACTCAACCAAACCTGGATTCGAAACGCAGCCTAGAGAGTTGCCCCTGCATGGCCCATGGGAGTCCGACAACCAATCAGAATACATTTCTTCCACAGGAACAGGAAACAGAGAGGTGGGACTGAACAGGTTATAAAAAGCCTAGCAAGCCCCTCCTTCAGCCCTTCTCTTCTTCTCCACCAACATTGAAGCATGTGATCCCCTTTTCTGTTCAGGGCTCAAGCCATGTGGTCCTGTCCACCATTAAAACCATCTTTCCAAGCAGCCTCCACGTCTCCAGTGTCTTTTTCCCCACTTGGAGCCGAACCCAGAAGGACATTTCTTTCATCACACACACACACACACACACACACACAGACACACACACAAGAAAAGATCACAAGGGGGGTGCTACAACTAAAATCGTTAGAGGTACTGAAAGGAGAGAAGGTAGTTCAAACATGGTTCCAGTATGGCCAATTACAGGCCAGGTGGAAAATAGACCAAAAAACTGGTTTTATCCAAGTTGAAGATAATTTGTTTAAACAAATAAGAGATCAAAGTTTAATGCATATAAAGAGGATATATAACGTACTAATACAGATGGATTCGGAAACAGAATTAGTTAATGATTGTATGATAAAGTGGGCTCAAAATATTGAAGAACCAAGAAAAGATCACAAGGAAAAAGATGAGGAAAAAAACCTAGTTATCATCACTTTGGGCCAGGCATGTTTGTGTTTGGTTAAATCTTCAGAGCTTCCTACGTTTTTCACAAAGGATGTCCCAGCTTTTGTGCTGTGTTGTATGATGTGTGTGTGTGTGTGTGTTTGTGTGTGTGTGTTGTTTTGAAACAGACAATTATTGGACCAAAGATCCTATGAAGAAAAAATGATATATTAGTACCCTTTTTTTGCCCTTCGTTGCTGATATCCAAGGTAGCATAGAAATCCAACTTCTAGCAAAGATATTACTCTTATTAAACAATGTGATCAATGGTAACAAGGAAAAATACATATTTTTCAAATTTTGAAACAAACAAATTCGGATGAGGGATTAAGTAAGCCCCATTGGCTTCTCTGCTCTTTTCCAACTGTTGGACTAAAAGTGGGATATTCTTTAAAGACATTCTTAAATATTTTCCTTGCCATGTATATTTAGGATTATTTACTGTTTCTGATTGTGGTTTATATTTTTATCCTTGCTGGCCACCTAGAATCATTCACATTGGTGGCTATGTAAATGGAATAAGGAGAGAGAGGGGGGAGAGGGATAGGGAGAGAGGGATAGGGAGAGAGGGAGAGAGGGAGGGGAAGGGAGGGAGGGGAGGGGAGGGAGGGAGAGAGAGACAGAGAGAGAGAGAGAGAGAGAGAGAGAGAGAGAGAGAGAGAGAGAGAGAGAGAGAGAGAGAGAATATATAAAAAATAAAAAATAATCTGAACATTTGTTTAAATGTATACATTCATTTGCCTGGATAAATATCCAAAGAGAAACTCTACATTTCTTTCACCACAAAAGCCTCAGAACCAAATTAGCTCTTGGCTGAGCAGTATAAGACCTGAATATCCACATGCCACAAGGAAATCCGTCTCAACGATACAATTAATGTTTAATTAATTTCTACCTTCTTTTCTACCAATGAGTGCCTCAAAGCACCCACAATACTTCCTTCCTTCCTCCAATCTGTAAGAGCGCCTTACAGATTGATTGCATTAATGGAGGGGGAGATTACTCCTATTCGCCCTGATTTTACTACCTACCCTATCAAGCTGTTGATATGGTGCGCAAGATTCCCACACTGAATCAATTCAAACAAAAACAGATAATTCATCATGCGAGGGAGAAACGTTTATGGTCCAATGTGAACATTTGGTCCTGTGGATTATAGAAGCATTTCAAAGAGGGCAGGACTTGGGTACATGTTTCCACTTAAATAAAAATGCCAAATCCTTTAAACTTCTAGCTCCTATGAACCAAGGACAAATAGCAATAGCAATAGCAGTAGACTTATATACCGCTTCATAGGGCTTTCAGCCCTCTCTAAGCGGTTTACAGAGAGTCAGCATATTGCCCCCAACAACAATCTGGGTCCTCATTTTACCCACCTCGGAAGGATGGAAGGCTGAGTCAACCCTGAGCCGGTGAGATTTGAACCGCTGAACTGCTGATCTAGCAGTAGCCTGCAGTGCTGCATTTAACCACTGCGCCACCTCGGCTCTTATAAGCTTCTTACAAAGCTTATTAAAATTCGAACCATTGCACAATGACTCAGTTAGGCACTACCCAAGCACTTCTTGGTGAAGAGATTGTACTCCGTGGCAATAGCTTAAGCCTTAAAGTCCTCAGAGCTACCTTTTGCTGTCAGGAAGCTGGGGACATAAGGCTGTCCTCTGCCAATTTCAGTCCTCCTCCCATTCTTTCAGAGTAAGTTCAGGGAAGGGAAAATTACAGTATAACAAGGTTGAAGTAGTATTCCCACTAGGTTCAATCTTTTCTTGGTGCCTGTGAGATAGCTCGGAAAGAGTGAAAAAATCATGAGTTGAGCTGGCACCAGGGAATACTTGATCATCTTCAGTAAATCTAGATATATTGTGTATTATAAAATCAGGTATTACTCATATGATAGATGATAGATAGATAGATAGATAGATAGATAGATAGATAGATAGATAGATAGATAGATAGATAGATGATAGATAGATAGATAGATAGATAGATAGATAGATAGATAGATAGATAGATAGATAGATAGATAGATGATAGGTAGGTAGGTAGGTAGGTAGGTAGGTAGGTAGGTAGGTAGGTAGGTAGATAGATAGATAGATAGATAGATAGATAGATAGATAGATAGATAGATAGATAGATGATAGATAGATAGATAGAAATAGATATAGATATATATAGATATATTCATATATATATGAATCTTACATGGGAAAAGACCTGAATACAAAAAGACCAGCATACCTACACCCATGAAAATCTACGAATATATATATATACACATACATACATACATACATACATACATACATACATACATACATACATACACACACACATATATACATACATATACATATACATATACATATACATATACATATACATATACATATACATATACATATACATATACATATACATATACATATACATATACATATATACATATATACATATATACATATATACATATATACATATATACATATATACATATATACATATATACATATATACATATATACATATATACATATATACATATATACATATATACATATATACATATATACATATATACATATATACATATATACATATATACATATATACATATATACATATATACATATATACATATATACATATATACATATATACATATATACATATATACATATATACATATATACATATATACATATATACATATATACATATATATATATATATATATATATATATATATATATATATATATATATATATCAGGGACATGCAGTCAGGGGAGTCAGGGGAGGCGAGGCCTCACCAGTGTCATGAAGAAAAGAAAAGAATTTTTAAAATAATTAAAAAGGCTAAGGTAGTTGCTGCCAGACTCAAAAGTCACAGTGACTCTATCTGCTTAGTGCTAACTGTAGGGGGAGGCGAGAGAACTATGGGCCTCCTTTGCATATGGAATTTTTCGCCTTTTAACCCTTGCTCAGAGTTAAGCAAGGGTTAAAAGGTGAAAAAGTCCTTATGCAAAGGAGGCACGTGATTCTCCCGCCTCCTGATCTGGGCGCAGCAAATCATGCCTTGCCTAAGTAAGTTGCTTTTTTATTTAATTTTTTTACATTTTCATCATGGCGGGCGGACAAGAGGAGAGTTGAAATCCATAGCTGGAAAAGGTATGTGGACGGACGGAGGGAGGGGGGAGATTCAAAATTATTGTAAATTAATTTGTCATTTTTTATTGTGAGGAATTTGTGTTTGTGTGCATGTGTTTCTTTCTTCCCAGCAGTGGGGTCGGAGGAGGAGATTCACTGAGTAAAATGAAAGTAACTCTATTATACATAAAAATGATTTCCCGACTTAATTGCAGATGATAAAACTATGACATCTATTTTAGCTGGAATAAGGTAGAAAGAGTTGTGAAAAAAAAGATTTACCTGCCTCACATTGTAAGCACATTTTGTAAGCGCATTTAACTTCTGCAGAGTCAGGCATATACACAGCTATCTACGCTTCTCTAGGGAAAGTAGAGATTACATAAAAGAGACAGGTGTATTTCTTGTTTAATGCGGCTAGAACAGAAATATTTCACCCCATGGGATAAAACACTGTGAAAAGACAATACATAAAGCACAATGAGTTATGTTGTGATATTGAGAAATGGGCATGGAAGACACAGAGTTCATGCATTTATAGTTTTTCACCACTGCTTTCTCAAAAGAGAAAATGCAGACACAGAATTAGAAGGCAAACCCACCCACCCACCAGTGGTGGGTTTCAAAAATTGTTCGAACCTACTCTGTGGGTGTGGTTTCCTTTGTGGGAGTAGCTCACCGCCCATGTGACCGGATGGGAGTGGCTTGCCGCCCATGTGACCGGATATGAAGATGCCGACGACACTTGTCAGAACCATCTTAAATTACCTCACACACAGCACTGGCATGCATAAGAATGTGATGTAAACTTGTTTTTTGAAAGGCGTCTTTGGTTTGCGTTAAAACAACTTCAACACACGCAATGTTCTGATTGCACCACAAACGCAGTAGTCATCCTTTTCTTTCACAGAGGTACTGAGTTTCATAAATAGGAGCATAATAGTGTTGAATAATCATGTCCAAGGACCAGTGATGGGTTTCAAAAATTTTTGGAACCTCTTCTGTAGGTGTGGCCTGCTTTCCGGGTCCACTGGTGGAACCTCTTCTAACCGGCTCGGTAGATTTGACGAACCAGTTCTACCGAATAGGTGTGAACTGGTAGGAACCCACCTCTGCCACCCACCCACAAAACCAGTGCCAGTCTTAAGTGAAACCCACCACTTATTACTGATTGACTTCCATATCTGATCTTCACCCAATGATGGTATGCTCCTTCCTGTACTGTTGCTAGCAGCCATCAATCAACAGGACACTTACCCCACCCCCTTTTTTCTATACAAATTTAGCCAATGGCTTAGCCAACGGCATAATCAAATGGGAAGAAGCCTCACAGGTCCTATCCAGGACAGGCTGCTAACATCTAAGATTCCTAAATACCGTAGCAAAGAACACTGATTTTGGCATTATGCGGAACCTGAAGCGGATGTATGCCTATCAAAGAACTGAACTGAATAATAATTGTTATTTTTTTTTTGTTTTATAACTTGGTTGCAGACTGCCAAAAGTCACTTGTTTTGCGATATGAAAAGTAAATAAATAGAAAACAAATCAAATGGGCTTATTTGCAAACTCAAGGTTATAGCTTGTTGTGTATGGCTGGACCAGGGGTGTCAAACTCAAGGCCTGGGGGCTGGATTCGGACCACGGGGTGCTTAGATCTGGCTCGCGAGGCTGCCCTGGAAACAGCAAAGGAGCAGCCCACAGTACTATGCCTGCGGAAACGGAGCTTGCAACAGCTATGCACGGTCCTCCCGAGCTGCGTTTTTGATGGCAGAGAGATGCAGGAAGCAGTCGCAGCCGGAAACAGAACTCAAGAGCACATTTATGCTGGCAGAGTGCTCGGGCCACCACTGGTGCCCTCTACATAAGTGATGTCGAGCTGGCCATACCCATCCTGGCCACACCCACCCCGTTCCCCTGAGGTCCAACACAACCCTGATGTGGTCCTCAACGAAATCAAGTTTGACACCCCTGGTATAGAGTAACACAAAACCTTATAGCCCAAATTCAAGGTTATATTCTGTGAGCAATTTAACAACAACCACACCTTATGTTAACCTTTGACACCCTTGGCCTAAACAGCATTTTATAAAGCTCTCAGATAATACAGACCCTGTCAGGCCTGCAATTATATTCCTTTTAGAATTTTGGCCTGCCACACTTTCTCTTATTTCAATACACTGTTTCATTAGTATAGTTGATGGGAGGGGGGAATAGACAGGAGTGAGATTGTGGAATGTATTGTTTTCATTCTTTATTAGAAGCCAAGGTCATCCTTTGTCTCCGCACCTGACCGGAAGAAGCTGGGTGTGGATGCCAGCGTGGAAGAAGAAGATTGGACCATGTGGTGGATTTGTGGGTGTGGGGACAAGATCATGAACTTTTAACTGGGTGGGGATTCTGATGTCATTTCCAGTATTGGGATTCCATATCACGATGCCAACATGTCTGTCTTATTAAATTGGAACCTTAAGGATCGTTTTGCCTTGGACTCTGATTTAATTCTGCATGATATTTGGAATGCTGACAACCGTATGTAAACCTTCTTCCAAAACTGGCGCTCTACCTATCAAGTCAACAGAACCTTTCTAGCATACAGAAAGGCAGGGAAGCTTGTGGCAGTGGGGACTGATTGTTTTGACTCCATAATTAATGTGCTCCACACAGCAATTGTTTGGAGGATCATGGTTCATTAGCAACACATAAGCTGCCTGTGTGAAAAGGCAGGAAAGGGATTTGCTGCTTAGGCTTTTCTTGCCAATTACAGCATGTCAGAATCAGGGGGAACCCATTTCTATGTAGACTTTACCGGTTCTACCACAAAACCGCGGACGACAAAATCGCGGTCGACGAAAGCGCATATGTGACGTCATCACAGCGCGACGGAAAAGATCGAAAAA
>NW_028261386.1:129093455-129158455 GCF_051295495.1 Thamnophis sirtalis
GATACGGCTCTGTGGAGTATCAGGTATCATTGTTGTACAGTATTTATTTCTTCCCCCGATCCAGATGTGCTATTCAGAAAGGGGCGTATTGGCAAGGCTCAATTTTTTTCCAGCATTATTCTTGGATTAGGGTTTTGTTTTGTTTTTGTCCCCTTTTCATCTCCTGACTGGCTTAGCTGCAGGGACGGATTTCTGGTTTATTGTGGTTGCTGAGCACTGAATTACATGTTGATTGTTTGCGCTCACGATCCTTCTTTGTGAACTGCTCACAGCAAAGATGGTGGGCTAGGAATCCTTTCCATACAGAGAACCAACTAAGCAGAGAGCAAATATCAAAGAGAGTCCAGCGAGGGAGATCTGAGCTGCGGGAGACAGAGACCTGTAGGAGAAGGACTAGGCCAGTCAATTATAGCAGAAAACATTTTGGAAATGTGCGGGTGCCAACATAGCTGGTATTTTGCGTGCCATTTGCACCAGGTGTCTTAGGCCACATCAGACCTGTCTTCTTCCTTTGGTGCGACGTATTGCAGAAAACAAGCATGCATGCATGTCTTCTCTGCGCTCACGTGTGTGCGCGTACAAAGTGGATCCATACATGTGCAAGCTCTCAGTGACACTCAATACATTAGAATAATGGTCAAAGGTGGGTGGAAGGGAGAGGAAGAGAAGGAGAGGAGGGAAGAAGGGAGAAAAAGAGAAGGAGAGAGGGTAGGAAGGGGAAGAGGAGGGTAAGAGTAGGGGAGAGGTAAGGGAAGAAAGAAGGGGAAGGAGAGGAGGAAGGAAGGAAGTAGAGAAGGGAGAGAGAAAAGAAAAGAAAGAGAAAATAAGGTGGTGTCATAACAGGTGCTAGGGATGGTAAACAAAGGAACCCAAACTGTATATTATAACCTTTTAAATGGAATAACAAAGGCATAAGAATGGCAAAGAAAAAGAATAACCATGTGAATGTATACCTAGAATTGTATGTAAGAGAATAATGATAGTAAGAATATTAAAGCACATTATAGATAAACAATATTTAGCTAAGTATAAATAAATATAGAATAGTACATAAAAATGGATAACGAATAAGGGGACCATGAATGCAAGACAGAAATGTATAGAAGGGAAAACACTAACTGCAAAGAAACCGATACGGAACTGCGGTATGATATATGATGGAACTTCTTGTTACTATGTTGTCTTAAGTCATGTGTTTGTTTTTGTTGATTTGTTTGTGTAAAATAAAAACTTTTTTTAAAAAAGAATAATGTTCAAGTTCCCAGGAAAAAAAATGGGGGGGAATGTCCATGACCTTTCTTTGTGGATTTTCAGTTCTAATGCAAAGTTTCACCCACTCCCCATTCTACTCAAGATACTCTGATGGGCAGCAAATAAGGAGACAGGATAATCAACATTTAAGCCACCGAGTGAAGCTGTATTGTAATTTATCAGTTTCTGACTTACTACGAGAACGGGATGAGTGAATAAACCGGGGTTTGTTTTAGAGCAATAAGCCATTTTGAAAACGTGGATCGTTAGTGGATTGCAATGAGGACCAATGGAAAGAGTCATGAATGGTTGTGCTTTGACAACTCTTACTTAACTTTGAGAGGTTGCCCAAACGTCGAACCAATGCGTGACCCGTCAAAAGCGCGAACGTCATAAGCACGCCGACAACACCGCGGCGCTAAAACCGCGATGTCAAAAGCGCACCGACAACAGCGCACCGACAGAAGCACGATTTAATTTAAGGTAAGATTTACAGTTAGGTTTAGGGTTAGGTTTAGGGTTAGGTTTAGGGTTAGGGTTAGGTTTAGGGTTAGGTTTAGGGTTAGGTTTAGGGTTAGGGTTAGGTTTAGGGTTAGGTTTAGGGTTAGGTTTAGGGTTAGGTTTAGGGTTAGGTTTAGGGTTAGGGTTAGGTTTAGGGTTAGGGTTAGGGTTAGGGTTAGGGTTAGGGTTAGGGTTACGTTACAGCGCGCTTCTGTTAGCACGCTTCTGTCAGCGCGCTTTTGTTGGCGCGCTTTAAGGCTAATTAGTCATTCATTCGTCACGCGGTTTTGTCACCGCGCTTTAGACACCGCGGTTTAGTCAGGCGCACTTTTGTTGTGCGCGCATTTGTGGTGGAACCGAACCAATGAACCAGTAGAGAACGGTGATGGGGGAGTAGGGAGGTGAACGAAGAGAAAACAATCCAGGGATTGGATAAACAAGCCATTCTTATTTTGTTCTTCTGCAAGACTATTGCTTGATTGTGGTTTATTGAACGTCCTTGACTAGATAAGCCACGACCTCAAAAGATGAGATAATGAGCACAATGTATTTTGCTGAATTATCCATTCTTCTTCTTGTTCCTTCCTAAGTCAGGCTTTCAGAGGCAAGGAAGAGATTTGGCCTGCAAGAGTGCTAAATCTCCAGGCACACCACTTCCTACAGAGGAGCTCATCATTCTTCCTTCTAATAGCATTGATTTCCTATTCATTCTCACTGCTGAAAAGTATGGGAGAACAGTAAATAAGAGAATAATGTTACTTTCAAATTGGCATTCGGTGATATGTAGCCTGAATAAAGTATGAGTGAATAGCAGGGAGATTCTGTTTTTGTGAATTGATGGGCAGAATACCAAGGCAAGTGGCAATTAACTGATGGAGTTCAGCCTTGGTTGGTTCATAGCCGAGGTGGCGCAGTGGTTAAATGCAGCGTTGCAGGCTACTTCAGCTGACTGCAGTTCAGCAGTTCGGCTGTTCAAATCTCACCGGCTCAGGGTTGACTCAGCCTTCCATCCTTCCGAGGTGGGTAAAATGAGGACCCGGATTGTTGTTGGGGGCGATATGCTGACTCTGTAAACCGCTTAGAGAGGGCTGAAAGCCCTATGAAGCGGTATATAAGTCGAACTGCTATTGGTATTGCTATTTATGGTAGCCTGCATTGTCCCCTATTTGTGTTAAAAGGCCCCGAACTTGTTTAGGCCAGCGACATCTGGGCTGCTAAAATCCAGACAAACGGTGATGAAAGAAATGTCCTTCTGGGTTTGGCTCCAAGTGGGGGAAAAGACACTGGAGACATGGAGGCTGCTTGGAAAGATGGTTTATTGGTGGACAGGGCCACATGGCTTGAGTCCTGAACAGAAAAGGCGGATCACATGCTTCAATGTTGGTGGAGAAGAAGAGAAGGGCCGAGGGAGGGGCTTGCTAGGCTTTTTATAACCTCTTCAGTCCCACCTCTCTGTTTCCTGTTCCTGTGTAAGAAATGTATTCTGATTGGTTGTCAGACTCCCATGGGGCCATGCAGGGGCAACTCTCTGGGCTGCGTTTTGAATCCAGGTTTGGTTGAGTTCTCAGATGCCATGTGATCAGTTGAGAAAAGGGCCAATATTATCATGCCTTAATCCCATCCCCCTGGAGCTGAAGTGGAGAAGTCTTTATTATATAAAGGGACTATCTTGGTCTTCTTAATGGCCCATTGACAAAGTGAGGATGGGCAGGAAGCTACAGGAAGCTATTCTGTCTTTTAAAACACGTTCCTTTCTTTTCATATCCAGAGAAATATTCTGCCTTTTCAATATTTCCTAGGATATTTCATTTTTCTGGAAGAGGGCTGGGTGATACCTTCCCACAACGGTAGATGGCAACAACAAACAGAAAGCAGATATTGGAAATCTTATTAGCTAATAAATTCTAATTCTCACATTCAAGTCAGGAGTTGGGAGCAGGGGTGGGGTTCAGGCAGTTTGGGCCGGTTCAGGCCCTGCTCGCCCGCCCATCTGGCCGCCCGTCCTGTCCTATATTTCACTGGTTTTTTTTAGCTCAACTGATTCCCGAGGCACAGCAGATTGCCACACATCAGATGTTTTACTCACCAATGCTGACATAGAAGGTAAGTTTTTAAGCTTAAAATGGGTGGTTTTTTTGAACACTGCACGCACTCAGAAAGCACATGCTAGGTGCGTATTAGGCACATGCAAAGTACATATGCGCATGCTCATCGAACTAGTTGTTAAACTGGTTGCATCCCACCACTGGTTGGAAGAGATAGACACTTTTTTTCAGGGGGGGGGGGACCAATCCAAAGACGGAATAATTGAATCAATAAAGATGCCTTTGGCCAATTATTTTATATTTAATCCTGTAAACGAAAGCTAGTTTGATGAATAGCAATAGCAACAGCAATAGCAATAGCAGTTAGACTTATATACCGCTTCATAGGGCTTTCATCCCTCTCTAAGCGGTTTACAGAGTCAGCATATTGCCCCCAACAACAATCCGGGTCCTCATTTTACCCACCTCGGAAGGATGGAAGGCTGAGTCAACCCCGAGCCGGTGAGATTTGAACAGCCGAACAGCTGAACTGCAGTCAGCTGAAGTAGCCTGCAGTGCTGCATTTAACCACTGCGCCACCTCGGCTCTGAAGACAAAGGCACCAGGAATTCTGGTCCTGCTTTAGACACAAAGCCAGGTGAATGATTGGGCCAGTCCCTCTCTCTGAGCCCTAGGAAAGAGATAAACCATTTCTAAAATCTTGATTTAAAACACACACACACACACACACACAGACCTGCAGGAGCTATCCAGGCAGTCACCAGGAGTCACCAGTGTCTCGAGGACATTTTTGTTTGTAATCTTTAAAACCTTTTTAAAGTTTGTAAAACCTTTTAACCTTTGTCAAAAGCAATAACCTCCCCTTGCTCTACAAGAGAGGGAAAGGAAAGTTAACCACAATCATATTCCCTGCTTCGACTCTTCTCATATTCTTCAGATCAGCCAAGTGAAGCAAACCTCAAGCCTCCTGCAGGAAATCCTACTGAGATCAACACCAGCAACCAGCTCAAAGGGATCACGGCAACAGTGAAATCAAAAGTAGGAAAAAGTGGCATTCCTTCGACAGGGCAAGAAGTCATATGTACAAAGTTGTGTGTGTGTGTGTGTGTGTATGTGCGTGCGAAGACATTCCGCTTCTCATCCAAGAAGCTTTTTCAGCTCTGTCTGGATGGTTGGGGAATGGAATAATTTATACTTATGAGGAGCCGAGGTGGCGCGGTGGTTAAATGCAGCACTGCAGGCTACTTCAGCTGACTGCTAGATCAGCAGTTTGGCTGTTCAAATCTCACCGGCTCAGGGTTGACTCAGCCTTCCATCCTTCCGAGGTGGGTAAAATGAGGACCCGGATTGTTGTTGGGGGCGATATGCTGACTCTGTAAACCGCTTAGAGAGGGCTTAAAGCCCTATGAAGCGGTATATAAGTCTACTGCTATTGCTATTGCTATTACTTGTAGACAGCTGGTCATTTGCATTCTTTTAGAGAGTCATTTAAGGCCACCCAGAGGTATAAACCTACAGATAAACAGATAAACCTTTTTCTTCTTTTCCTCCCCAGAAGCTGGTCCGAAAAATACAGTAAATATTTCAATGAACTAAAGATTAAGCTTGTTAGAACTAAAAGCAAGGAATGTAAAGTTGGTTATTTGATCAAGGTTAAAATAAGATCTTATTTTGTAAAGTTCTAAAGTTATAAACTTTTTGCTAAAATAGGAATTGAAAGTTGATATTTTATGGATGTGTTTATAGATAAGGAATGGGAAGAGATTACGTATAATCTTATAGGGTGGAGAGAGTCACTAATTTTTTTTTCTTCGTTCAAAAGTTTTATTTCTTTTAAAACAAACATTTCATCATTCCTCAATCAGTAAGACATTGAAGTCTAATTTTTTGTATGTCAAAATAATTCTAGTTTACCACCAAATACTTGTCTAGCCTAATGCATACCCCTCCCTCCCTCCACCCTCCCCCCCCTCCTCCTTCCCCCCCCCCCGACTTCCCAGAACCCGTACCCGGTATGGATTTTTAACAAACACAGTCTAAAATCTATTGAGTCACTAAATTTGTCTACACTTGTAATGAAGGTCGGAAGTCACTTCTTTACCTATTTCTTTTCTTTTTCTTTATTACATTCTTTCCTTTCTTTTTCTTCTTTTTACCTGTGCTTTTATTATTTTATTCTATTTTCTTTTCTTTAAGTTAAGTTGCATTACTTTTACTATTATAATCAGAATTCTTCATAAAATTATATTTAAAACACGTCACCGTATGTGCCAGCACCATGGTTTAGGCATTTTTTAGATAGGTGATTAAGGCAAATGTATGTCAAAATGATGGGAGCATAACTTCAGCTGGGCCTTCTTCCCAGCTATATATTTTATGAGGATCTATACACTGAGAAGAAAAGGGAAGATGGCAGGAGAAATTTATCAGCGCATGATATGCTAGACATTTCAAGAAGTAGGAAAAATTAAACTTTATTGTATTTAATTTATACCTGTACATTATTTCCTAGGGAGAATCTTAATATGCATGTCTCAGGAAAAGTTCATTTGCATGTCTACAACTTAAGGAAATATCATAAAAAATTAATAAGATTCTTTGAATCTAAGGAGATACTGTTTTATGGAATATATTCTGAAGTAATTTTTTTTTTTATTAGAGACACGGACTAAATTCTGAATTAACTATATCTGGCACGGATTTTGATTTTTTTTTAAGTGTTAAAAGTCCTAAAACAGAAAAGGGATTTTAAAAAACAATTTAGATAAAAATTAAGTGATACAGTTAACCAATCGTTCATAACTTTTTAAAAAGGAAATTATCTTTTTGTTCCCCTTCCAAACTATTTATAGTCTATTTGTCATGAATGGCGTCGCCCTGTCAGCTGACTTTGGCCTTCTTTTGAGACCATTTTTTGCCCTCTGGAGGCTTCCTTGAAGCCTCCGGAGTGCGAAAAACCAGCCCTATGTGCAAACCGGAAGTTCAGTTTGCTTGTGAGACTGGTTTTATTTTTATTTTTTTATATATATTTTTAATTTTTTTAATCAATTTCATATATACATTCACAATTATATGATCTCATAGCTGTTATTAATAGTATGTATTTATAAATTTTTACCTACAGTTGACTATACTTGAAGATTGCTTTCTTAACATCCCATAGATCCATCTTATCTTACAACGGTCCTACTTCTTCTTCCCTCCCTCCCTCTTTCCTTCCCTCGTTTCTTCTCTCCTGCTCTCCTTCCTTCCCTCCTTCCTTCCCTCCCTCCTTCCCCTTCCCTCCTTCCCTCCTTCCCTCCTTCCTTCCCTCCTTCCTTCCTTCCCTCCTTTCTTTTCTCCTTCTCTCCTTCCTTTCCCCCTTCCTTTCCTCCTTCCTTCCCCCTTCCTTCTCTCCTACATTCCCTCCTTCCTCCCCTCCTTTCTTCTCTCCTTCTCTCCTTCCTTCCCTCCTTCCTTCCCTCCTTGCTTCCCTCCCTCCTTCCCTCCCTCCTTCCTACCCCCCTTTCTTCTCTTTCTTCTCTCCTTCCTTCCTTCCTTCCTTCCTTCGTGAGGCTGATTTTAGCCCTACAGAGCCTTCAAGGGCCTTCAGGAGGTTTCCCTGAAGCCTCCGGAAGGCAAAAAATCGACCCTGTGAGCAAACCGGAAGGCACTTCTGGTTTGTCCTTAGGGCTGTTTTTCATCCTCCAGAGCCTTCAGGGGAGCCTCCTGAAGGTCCCTGAAGGTTCTGGAAGATTAAAAATGGCCCTATGGACAAACTGGAAGTGACTTCCGGTTTCTTGTAGGGTCATTTCTTGCCCTCCGGAGCCTTCAGGGAACCCTCCAGAAGGCCCCTAAAGGCTCCGGAGGGCTAAAACCAGCCCTATGAGCAAACCAGAAGTCCGTTCTCAAGTGTTCCAGTCCAGTGGAACATTTGTTGGAACTTGGAGGTATTTACAAACAAATATTATGCCTGGGGGGGGGGGGATGGTACTTCGCTTTGCAGCCAGCCAGATTGCCAATTAATTATTTATTTAAGAGTTATCTCGTTGAAAGAATCTTTTTAAAAAGTCAGACGGGCAGGGAGACACACGGACACCAAGGGAAGATATAGGACTATATTTTTTTCATAACCTGTCTCTGGGCTAGACCCAAAGGTGGGTTCCTACCAGTTCGCACCTATTCGGTAGAACCGGTTCGTCAAATCTACCGAACCGGTTAGAAGAGGTTCCACCAGTGGACCCGGAAAGCAGGACACACCTACAGAAGAGGTTCCAAATTTTTTTGAAACCCACCACTGGTCCTTGGATATGATTATTCTACACTATCATGCTCATGTTTATGAAACTCAGTGCCTCTGTGAAAGGAAAGGATGACTACTGCGTTTGTGGTGCAATCAGAACATTGCGTGTGTTGAAGTTGTTTTAACGCAAACCAAAGATGCCTTTTAAAAAACAAGTTTACATCCTATTCTTATGCATGCCAGTGCTGTGTGTGAGGTCATTTAAGGTGGTTCTGACAAGTGTCGTCGGCATCTTCATATCCGGTCACATGGGTGGTAAGCCACTCCCATCCGGTCACATGGGCGGCAAGCCACTCCCACAAAGGAGGCCACACCCACAGAGTAGTTTCGAACAATTTTTGAAACCCACCACTGGCTAGACCATAATCGGAGCTTATAATGGCTAGGTTCACACAGCAGACTGAGCAGATGTTTAGGGGAGCGATTAAGAACATATCACGCTAACCCTTTTCAACTTGTATAAAGTCATCCAAGGTTTTTAGATGGTGAGCCTGAGGCAATGTTTCTTCTTCTTTTTTATTGCACTTGATTTATTTATTTTTTAGTTCATAAGCAATATTGGAACCTTGACAAGAGAACAATTGACAAAATCCAAGCCATGACACCGTAAAGCAAAACAAATGTGGCTATTTCATCACTAATGCTCTGAAATAAATGTCCGTATTTTTTCAGTTCAGAAGTTTACGTAAAGCATGCCACCTGTTTAATAGTTTGACAGATAAAAGCTACGTATCAAAATGCCAATTTTCTTCCACTTTATTTTCACTTGCTCAGCAGTTTTTAACAAAAATAAAGCCAACAAGCAAATGAAAATCTACCTGGGCTAAAAAAAAAGGGGGGACCCTAAACACCAACCATACCAATGTCCCTAAAGAAAAGAATTATGTGATTCTAGCATTACATCAGTTTCAGTTCTCAGCTGAAAAAAAATCAACTGAAAGCAAAGAAAGTTATATAAGACAAATAAGTGTCTTCCTTCCATGGTGTTGAACATCACAATCATAGTGCAGACAACAATTCTGAAGTCAAACTTCAACATAATTCGGGTTCCCTTGGTGCCACTGTGAGAATGTTCACCAAAACGGTTCACCGACAAATGCGCGCTCGACAAAAGCACGCCGACAAAACCGTTCTATAGATGGCATTTAGATCCTAAAAAGTTGGCTTCTATGTATCCGAATGTACAGCCTAAATGTTGGAGGTGTGGTTCTCTCGATGCTACATATTATCATATATGGTGGACCTGCCAAAAGGTTAAGGCATTCTGGATAAAAATATGGTGGGTTATGCAAAATATCTTTAAAAGAAGGATAAAGTTTACTCCTCAGTTATTCTTACTAGGTATATGTACTGACTTTACAGTGGTAGAGACTAACTTGATTCTGCACCTAATAACGGCAGCAAGACTGTTGGTGGCGCAATACTGGAAGAAGGAAGACTTGCCTACAACCCAAGAATGGACATTGAAAGTCACAAACTTAGCCGAGATGGCTAAAATATCGGCATATCTTAAAGATCACTCAAATGAGAGATATAAATGAGACTGGAAAAAATGGATTGACTATATACAAAATAAATACGGGACCAAGAAATTCCAGTTAGCTTATGCTTAAGATCAGAAATGATTTAAATTATTTAAAGTTAGTTCAGCAAGAAGAAGCTAAGGTCAATGCAGAATGTCATTAATTTCTTTATTTCTTTTTTTTCCCAATAGATTTTAGACTGTGTTTGTTAAAAATCCATACCGTGTACGGGTTCTGGGAAGGAGGGGGGGAAGGAGGGGGGGTAGGGGGGTGGAGGGAGGGAGGGGCACACACAAAAAAAATGTACTTCGATGTTTTAATGATTGACGAATGATGAAATATTTGTGTTTTAAAAGAAATAAAACCTTTGAAGGAAAAGAAAAAGAAGAAAAAGAAGAAAAAAAACCGCAGCGAGAAAAGAGCAAAGTCGAAATCGCACCCACAGAAGCGTGCCGATAAATGCGCGCCGACGAAAGCACGCTATCAACAAACCACGCGAAAACAAGGTAATAACCCTAAGGGTTAGGGTTAGGGTTAGGGTTATTACCTTGTTTTCGTGTGGTTAGTTGATAGCGTGCTTTCGTCAGCGCGCATTTATCGACGTGCTTCTGTGGGCGCGATTTCGACTTCGCTCTTTTCTCGCCGCGGTTTTGTCGGCGCGCTTTTGTCGGGCGCGCATTTGACGCACCAAAACTCATGTCAAACTAGATGGATGACCACCATTCATTACAGACTGTTGGGGTCTTGTTGCCAACAACTGATGAAATAGAAGGCATCACCGTGTGGTGAATCAGAGGTGTGCAAAATATCCCACCCCAGAAAGTTCTGGTCTTTAAATGCTTTGATATTGAAGCAGATGGACAAAATGCTATGGGAATAGTTGAATCCTGAAACAATTCCGAGGTCAAAAAAATGTAATTTCAAAGTTGGACCCCTTTTCGAACATTTAGAATGGCCCGTTATGAGGTCAGAACCTCCTGTGACAGAATATTTTTCCACTTTCCTGGGGCAATTATAAATTTACTATTACATGATGACTTATGCTCCTTTGGCTAATCCCATAGAGAGTACTCTTGCTCCAGGGCTAGATGAATTGCTATTTTCATGTGAGCTGGTAAACAGGTGAGTTGCACTAGTTTCTGTTGGCAAACCAAACTATCTATCTTACAGTGACCACTGATTGAAGTAAAATACATTACTACTATATGGCGTAGCATATAGATGTATATCAAACTTTTAACACTTTTAGTGTTACCTGAGAGACCGCCTCCTGCCATTCACCTCCCAACGACCAATAAGATCGCACAGGTTGGGCCTCCTCCGGGTGCCGTCGACCGGACAATGCCGGCTGGCGGCTCCCCGAGGGAGGGCCTTCTCTGTAGCTGCACCGGCCTTGTGGAATGAGCTACCCACAGAGATCCGGACCCTTACCACTCTCCCAGCCTTCCGTAAAGCAACCAAGACCTGGCTGTTCCGGCAGGCCTGGGGCTGTTGATTAATATCCAGACGCACTTGATTGAATGGATGATGTATTAATTTTAATAATACTATTTTTTCAAATTTTTAAATGTTTTTACTTTTGCTGTGAGCCGCCCAGAGTCCCAAGGGAGTGGGCGGCATACAAATCTTATTAAAGTTGAAAAGTTAAAGTTACAACCACAATTGAGACTGGAATTACCATTGCGAAGCAAGGTGGTTGTTAAGTAAGTTGCTCCTGATTTTACAAACTTTTTGTCCATGGCTGTTAAGTGAACCACTGCAGTTTAATGAATCATTCAGTCGTTAAGGAAATTTGGCTCCCTTTCATTAATTTTGTTTGACAGGTGATGGCTGGGAAAATCACAAGTGGCAATCACATGGCCCTGGCCCATTGTGAATACATGTTGGATGCCAAGCACCTGAATTTTGATCATGTGACCATAGGGATGCTACGTAAGTGTGAGGAGGTGTTACTTCGAACAGTGACTAAATGACTGGTTGTAAATTGAGGACTACCTGCAGTGTTAATTTTCTTAGAGGATATCCAATTAAAAGCAAATAATAATAATAATCAGCAACGTATTAACAGATTCAGATATAAACTAGATGAGGCCTATATATTATTGATTATTTCAAAGTTTCAAAGTTTAATAGCATTTGTATGCCGCCCAATCCCGTGGGACTCCGGGCGGCTAACAATACAAATCAAAAAGAATAGAAGGAAAGAAAAGATAGATTTAAAAACACACCATGCACTCCATTCCAAGTGGGGCTGGACCATATTTTGGGGTCAACAGCCCCAGGCCTGCCGGAACAGCCAGGTTTTAGTGGCCTTACGGAAGGCTGAGAGAGTGGGAAGGGTCCGGATCTCTGTGGGGAGATCATTCCACCGGGCCGGAGCAGCTACAGAGAAAGACCTCCCCTGAGTAGTCGCCAACCGGCATTGCCCGGTCGACGGTACCCGAAGGAGGCCCAATCTGTGGGATCTTATAGGTCGTTGTGAGGTATGTGCCAGGAGGCGGTCCCATAGGTATCCAGGTCCTAAGCCATGTAGGGCTTTAAAGGTAACGACCGGCACCTTGAAGCGCATTCGGAGACCGATGGGAAGCCAGTGCAGCTCTCGGAGGATAGGTGTAATATGGGTGTACCTAGGTACACCCGATATCGCTCGCGTGGCTACATTCTGGACCAATTGTAGTCTCCGAACACTCTTTGAAGACACATGAGATCAAAAAGTTGTTTTACTTCCTCGGTTAGAAAGTAAATTTGTAAGGCTTCACATCCATCTTCAGATTTTCAAACTCAAAAATATTAGATTGCTATTTGAGTTCAAAGAGAGACACCAGATACTAAGAAAATTTAGATGTTTGGATCAGTGGTGGGATTCAATTTTTTTTTACTACCGGTTCTGTTGGTGTGGCTTGGTGGGCGTGGCATGGCTTGGTGGGCATGGCAGGGGAAGGATACTGTAAAATCCCCATTTCCTCCCAATCAGCTGGGACTCAGGAAGCAGAGAATAGATGGGGGCGAGGCCAGCCAGAGGTGGTATTTACCGGTTCTCTGGCCTACTCAAAATTTCTGCTACTGGTTCTTCCGAAGTGGTCTGAACCTGCTGAATACCACCTCTGGCTTGGATGTTTAAGACCGAGCAAAAGGGGTAACGGGTTAGAGGTAGCTGTGCTCAGGGGACCAAAATGAGCAGATGGTTCTCATTTTTTACTTCCAAAGGTCAAGAGGAAAGGAAAGGCCAGCCTGTCATTTTTTCGTAATAAACCTATGTTGGAAAAAGGAAGAATTTCTCCTCTGCAAAGAGCCCTGTGGCATGATGGATTCCTATCATCTGGTGAAAAACACAAATCTGATGGAGTGTTAAGGCTAGGGAGGCGAAAATCTCCTGAAAACCTTTGCTCAGGAAAACTCAGCCTTAGATAATCACAAATCCGCGTGAAATGTCGAACAGCCTGGAATAAGTTTTTACATACATCATCGGTAAGCCAGAACTTCAGTCAGAGTGAAAGTTCTTTAAAGTAACAAATTTAAACTTGGAACAGAAAGGTCTCTATTGCCTGGAGACAGGAATTGGCTTGTGATGCTAATAACTGAAGTTCCACCAATTATGCAGGCAGGTATCAACCTCCAGAACCGACACTGTAAAATAGCAGATACTTATTTCTCTTTTCTGGTGGAATAGAAAAGGACTTTTAAGAGCATCTGATTGATATTAATTCTCCCAAATCCCTGTAGCTTTATGAAAGCAGGTTGCCCTTGGATAACCTTTACACAAAAAAAGTGTTAGCAATGGACGCCTAATTTCCCACCAACTCTGGACTTTGGGCCCCCCTGCATCACACTGTCACCAACCTCTGCTGAACACTGCCATCCTCTTCGAGGCACGTCTGTCTGGGGCAGCTGCTGTCCCTCTGTGAGGCCTCGACAATGCCTCCTGACACTCACGAAGGGAGGGAAATAAGAGACCTGGTGGAGCAGCGGTTGACGTGCAATATTGTAGGCTGACTCCACCCACAGTCTGGAGTTCGATCCTGACTGGCTTAAGGTTGCAATACTGCAGGCCACTTCAGCTGACTGTTATCTGCAGTTCAGCGGTTCTAATCTCACCGGCTCAAGGTTGACTCAGCCTTCTATCCTTCCGAGGTGGGTGAAATGAGGACCCAGACTATGGGGGCAATATGCTGACTCTGTAAACCGCTTAGAGAGGGCTGAAAGCCCTATAAAGCAGTATATAAGTCTAACTGCTATTGCTATTGCTAAATGTTATTGCGATTGCTAAATAAGCGGTGGCTCAGTGGCTAAGATGTTGAGCTTGTCGGTCGGAAGCTCAGCAGTTCGAATCCCTAGCGCCGCGTTAATGGAGAGAGCTCCCATTACTTGTCCCAGCTTCTGCCAAACTAGCAGTTTGAAAGCATGTAAAAAATGCAAGTAGAAAAATAGGAACCACCTTTGGTGGGAAGGTAACATATTCCGTGCACCTTCAGCGTTGAGTCATGACCACGGAGACGTCTTCGTCATCTGGCCACATGGGCGGCAAGCCACTCCCACAAAGGAGGCCACACCCACAGAGTAGGTTCGAAATTTTTTTGAAACCCACCACTGGTGGGATGCCATTATTTAAACCAAAATGTTAAGTTAAAAATCTTCAAGAGATGTTAACAGGAAAAAATATAGGGGAGATTCCTATTCACCCAGTTATATGCTACAACATCAAGCCTACGACCTACAATGAAACAGGAGTTCATGTCAACCAAAGGGAACAGTATTAAATATTAATAAAAACTCATTGGTATAAATGGAACAGTTTTAAGCTGTAAGATTCAGTTATATAGCAATGCATTCATTATGTGTTTGGTTTTTATAGCATTCTACAACAGCCACTCAAATGAGTCTTCTTTATTTATCTTTCAAATAAACTCCCTTGGCTGGCTTCCCCATTCATAAAACCAATGCTTAGCCTGCAAATATGTACTAAAGGGATAACATTGTCTCTAGGCAGTGTATAACTAGCTGAAATATATCGTAAAAATACAATTATACTAAACTATATAAAATAATATTAGATCAGCATCAGGTTAAATTAAAAAGCCACGAAGAGAAGAATATACCTACTGTAACAAAAACACAATCAAGGAAGTGCACTAATATTCTGAAGTATCAGAATGATTCCCAGGATATTATTTTTAAGTGCTTCATTTGGCAATCTTTGAAAAGGTGTTCTGTCAATCTGGTAACATTCCCAGAATGGCCCAACTCTTTTCTTCCTTAACTATAAATATAAGAAGGCCCTCTTTCTCAGCCTTGACAACTTTCAGATGTATGGCTTTCCAGTTTTAAGAACTGCCCAGCCAGCATGGGTCCCTGGCATGGCTGGCTAGGGAATTTTGGGAGTTGAAGTCCACACCTCTTAAAATTGCCACAGTGAAGTGTTGTGGCCCAGCAGGAGCCGTTGGAGCTGCCACCAGACTCTGACAGTGAGGAATCCTATGAGTTGGCTCTGGAGGATGTGGAGGACCCTGGACTGTTCTGACCCCCCTCGTCCCACAACAACACACACTCCGAGCCAGAGATAAATTACGGCATGTAATTAACAGACAGACAGGTCCTTGGCAGCAACCTAGCACAGACAAGCTTGGGCAGCAATAAACACAGATAAGGCTTAGCAGCAATCCAGCCTGCCAAGCTCATACCAAGTTCTCCGACATTCGATTCTGTGTTGACTTCTGCAAAGAGGGCCGTGTACACAAGTAGCCTTTTTATAGTCTGGAGAGGAGCCTAATGACCACCAGCTGAGTGTAATTACCTCCTGTAATTGCGTAATTGTTCCTGACGCCTATTAGCTCTTCGATGGCGTGCATCCAGGAACAACTCACTACTGGCTTCCGTCTCACTCTCCCTTGTCTCCTCCCCACTGGTCCAAGGCTCAGGTGCCTCCTGGTGGCCAACCAGCCTCTCTGCGCCCTGCTCAGAGTCGGAACCCTGTCCAGGGTCCTCCACATCCTCCAGAGCTGACTCATAGTCGCTGTCGGAGTCTGGTGGCAGCTCCAACGGCTCCTGCTGGGCCACAACAGCTGGCTGAGGAATTCTGGGGGTTGAAGTCCACAAGTCTTAAAGTTGCCAAGTTTGGAGACTCCTGCTCTAGAACACTAAATTGTGTCGCAGTCCAATTGTCTTCTCAGAGGAGGCACTTGTCTCTCTGTTAGAAAGGATGGGCTATCTCTTTGAAGACTGTATGCAATCTACACTTTGCCCTTCGCTAGCCCTGAAACCTTTGCTTTTGACTGCCTTTGACAGTCACACGAATAAAATCTCTTGGCCAAATGGACATTGCCTCAGCTAATTATAAGTATAAACTGGTAAAGCAAAGTTTAGCATCAGAATACAATAGAAAGGCATTGTAGGTTATCACCTGAATTCCATGTTGAAGACCATTCTTTTCCACTTCCATAGAGGTGGCTGCAAATCAGAGGTGGGTTCCTACCAGTTCGCACCTATTCGGTAGAACCGGTTCGTCAAATCTACCAAACCGGTTAAAAGAGGTTCCACCAGTGGACCCGGAAAGCAGGCCACACCTACAGAAGAGGTTCCAAAAATTTTTGAAACCCACCACTGACATAGAGAGACACAGAGGGAGGGAGGGAGGGAGGGAGAGGCAAAGACACACACACAGAGAGAGAGACAGACAGACTCACAGAGAGAGAGAAAGAAAAAGAGAAAGGAAGGAAGGAAGGAAGAAAGAAATAAAAAAAGAAAGAAAAGGTGAGAGAGAAATGAAAGAAATAAAGAAAGAAGGGACAGGGAGACAAAAGGAAGGGAAGAGAGGATGTCAGCCTCTGCTTTGCTGTTGCTTCAGCTGCCATGAAACGGGGAGGGAGGGCATGGTATTTGGGAGGGGTTACTCATTGTGCTGGAGGAAGGTTCTGGAGTTCACCGGCTGTTCGGACTACGCATGCGTGGGAGTTTCCCGCCAGGACTAACGGTACCGACATTCCATCTTCGTGATGCCTTTTGAAGTTATCTCGCACCTGACACTTGGGAGAATTATGATTGGACTGTAACTGGGATGCCAAGGGGAGGGGAATGGGCTATTCTATATATCAATCGCTTTAGCGCCTAAATATTCAGATTTTGCTTCGCTATGCCTTTAATCATTTTTAATTAGTAAAAGTACACTTGATTTCCACACATGGAGTCTCGTGGTCTTTCTTTCCTAATTATTTAATGGAGAGGTGCTGACAGAGAGAGAGAGAGAGAGAAAACACATGGCCGGCACAAGCCACTCCCACCAAGTCACATGGCCGGCAAGCCACCCCCACAAAGGAGGCCACACCCACAGAGTAGGTTCAAAAAAAATTTGAAACCCACCACTGCTGCAAATGCTACAGAGCTCTCTCCCTTCTTCCAACTGTATGCAGCCAACACTTGGGAAGAAGATGAAGAAACATTTGAGAATGCACTCAATAGAAATCAATATGCAACTGAGCAATAAAACAGGGAAGGCTGTCGGGACAAAGGGAAGTGGCATTTTGTAACATCAAAGAACTAGATGCTGGGAGATGTATTTCAATCCACTACTCAAATGAAATAGAGAGGTCACAGAAGATCTGGAAGGAATGTGAGGGGAAAAAACCTTGATTAATTATGGCAATTGGGGGCCCTCAGCATGCTAATTTGATATAAATCAGTTTCTTCTCTTCTGTAAAGCACCCTGGTTCAGTTGTCAATTGCAGTGGTTAGAATATTTGAAAATCTCTCAGGTTCCTAAGACAAGATTTCAAAACCTTTTCTCCTCAGAGGACAGAAAGGTCTTTGACTGTCTCCAGACTGCAAAATAAATATCACGATAGGGAAGGAGAGGGAGGGAGGAAGAGAGAGAGGGAGAGAGGGAGAGGGAGGGGGAGAGGCATAGGGAGGGAGAGAGAGGGAGAAAATAAATATAATAGGGAAGGAGAGGGAGAGGGAGAGGGAGGGAGGAAGAGAGAGAGAGGGAGAGGGAGGGGGAGAGGGAGAGGCATAGGGAGGGAGAGAGAGAGAGGGAGAAAATAAATATAATAGGGAAGGAGAGGGAGAGGGAGGGAGGAAGAGAGAGAGGGAGAGAGAGAGGGAGAGGGAGGGGGAGAGGGAGAGGGAGAGGGAGGGAGGGAGGGAGAGGACGAAAATAAATATAATAGGGAAGGAGAGGGAGAGGGAGGGAGGAAGAGAGAGAGGGAGAGAGGGAGAGGGAGGGGGAGAGGGAGAGGGAGAGGGAGGGAGGGAGAGAGAGGGAGAAAATAAATATAATAGGGAAGGAGAGGGAGAGGGAGAGGGAGGGAGGAAGAGAGAGAGAGGGAGAGGGAGGGGGAGAGGGAGAGGCATAGGGAGGGAGAGAGAGAGAGGGAGAAAATAAATATAATAGGGAAGGAGAGGGAGAGGGAGGGAGGAAGAGAGAGAGGGAGAGAGAGAGGGAGAGGGAGGGGGAGAGGGAGAGGGAGAGGGAGGGAGGGAGAGGACGAAAATAAATATAATAGGGAAGGAGAGGGAGAGGGAGGGAGGAAGAGAGAGAGGGAGAGAGAGGGGGAGAGGGAGGGGGAGAGGGAGAGGCATAGAGAGGGAGGGAGGGAGGGAGGGAGAGACAGGGAGGGAGGGAGGGGGAGAGAGAGAGAACATAAAAAATAATAATAATAATCTGGACATTTGTTTAAATGTATACATTCATTTGCCTGGATAAATATCCAAAGAGAAACTCTACATTTCTTTCACCACAAAAGCCTCAGAACCGAATTAGCTCTTGGCTGAGCAGTATAAGACCTGAATATCCACATGCCACAAGGAAATCCGTCTGAACGATACAATTAACGTTTAATTAATCTCTACCTTCTTTTCTACCAACGAGTGCCTCAAAGCACCCACAATACTAACCCAAACAATTACACCACATAATTAAAGACATAATGCAATCATCATACAAACAAATCTTTCAACTCGGGAGAATGTTAGCTTATATCTCAATATCCTGTTTAAAAAGGCTTTTGTTGCTTGGAGAAAGATATCAATTCCCTCCTGGGCATGGAGTCTTCAAAACTAAAGCACGCCTCTATCGCAATAGAGTGTAGCTTGTTCTATCAGTCTGGTCACCCACTGACAACTGCAGAAATTTGGAAGGGAAAATCTTCTCTTAACATACAGTGGTCTCCATGTAAGATTGTAGCATACATATATATATCAAGCTGTCATCAGACCCAGAAGAATCCCATCCACGTCCCGCCAGGTGCTGGTGAGAGTGTCCTTAGCTCCCAGGGGGATGTTATTTTGGCTACATGTTTCACAGCTATCTCTACCCCACTCTCCCTTTCAGAGGTGGGTTCCTACCAGTTCGCACCTATTCGGTAGAACCGGTTCGTCAAATCTACCGAACCGGTTAGGTTCGAAGGTTGTTTCTCAACCTTGGTCCACCTGAAGATGCGTGGACTTCAACTCCCAGAATCCCCCAGCCAGCAGAGCTCAGCAGAGCATTCGCTGGCTGGGGAATTCTGGGAGTTGAAGTCCAGACATCTTCAAGTTGCCAAGGTTGAGAAACACTGCACTAGACCAATAGCTCATAGACTGGGGTCTTTGCCCTTGAGTACATCAACTTTTCTGGTGGTCCTGGGCCAGTGGTGGGTTTCAAATTTTTTTAGAACCTCTTCTGTAGGTGCGGCCTGCTTTGTGGGAGTGGCTTGTCAACCACGTGACTGGGTGGGAGTGGCTTGTCAACCATGTGACTGGGTGGGAGTGGCTTGCCAGCCATGTGACTGAGTGGGCGTGGTCAGCTTGTAAAATGTGGTGAAACTCACTTAACAACGCTCTTGCTTAGCAACCAAAATGTTGGCTCAGAAACTCTGGCATTTGAAGCACGCAAGTCTTACAGCTTTCAAGTTACAAGACCCTTGCACTCCTAACCCTTTAGAAAAAAAAAAACCCAGGGGTGTTCAAACTTGACAGCTTTAAGACTTGGGGACTTCAACTCCCAGAATTCCTCCTCTTGCTCTTCATCTCAATGATGTGTGGACAGGCAGGGGGAGGGAGCTGGAACCGGTTCTAAACGGCACTGTAGATTTGTGGAACCTCTTCTATGGAAGAGGTTAGAACTGGCAGGAACCCACCCCTGTCCTGGGCAGGAAAGTCTCACCAGCCAGCCATACTCACATGATTGCAAGAGAAGGAAGTGAGAATGACCGGAGTTACAGTTCACCTAAATGGCAGGTTGTCAGCTAACGGTGGTCAAATAATAAAAGTTAGTTGGTACTTTCCTGCAGCACTAAAGTTTTCCCACTCCTATTACAGCATTCTCAGACAGGGATGAAATGGGATGGGATGGGATAGGGTAGGGTAGTTGGAGGGGACCTTGGATGTCCTCTAGTCCAACCTCCTGCTTAAGCAGGATACCCTGCTCCACTTCAGACAAATGATTGTCCAATGTCTTCTTTAAAACTTCCAGTGTTGGAGCATTCACACCTTCTGAAGGCAAGTTGTTCCACTGATTAGTTGTTCTAACCGTCAGGAAATTTCTTCTTCGTTCTACGTTACTTCTCTCCTTGATTGGTTTCCATCTATTGATCCATCCTGAGAGCAGGTATGGCCCAGCAGGTTGTATTTTTTAATATATATATATAACCCTTTCAGGCTTTCAAGAGCTGCATTGGCAAATAGCACAAAATTGATAGGATAATGGGGTCCAGATTTGGAATATCATATTTTGGGGTTGGTGAAACATTTTTTTTTGAAAATTATGTTAAGCTGATTTCTTACCCTACAGTGTCCCTACATTTCCTGCTTCAGAACGTCAACAAATAAAATGGTGCTTTGCTTTCTGGATTTCAGTGGATAGTTTAAAAACAAGACTTCGTGGTTTGTTTTTTAAAAAGAAAAGCACTTAAACAAATATGGTTCTAAGCATGTAGATTTCTGCATATATGAGTTGGTCCCTACTTCCTGACAATCTGAAGGCTCATTTTGCCAATGAATGCAAAATCTTGCTTGTGGGAGATAAAAAAAAAGAAGCACCATCTCCTTGTACAGAAACAAGACTAAAAATAACCAGTGAAACAGACTAATATTCTGGCTGCCATAATCCAGTAGCGAAGTCTGCCTCTCTGCAGGATGTGATAATGTCTATGTATGGAGGTTAACAAATTCAGCAGGGGGCGGAGGGACACCCAGCCTTGTGCATAGCATAGGAGAAAATATTTCTTTTTTTTCTATTTAAATATTTAAACTTAAATTATTAAAATGCAAATTAACGATCCTACTTCTTCCCTCCCTCCCTCTTTCCTTCCCTCGTTTCTTCTCTCCTACTCCCCTTCCTTCCCTCCCTCCTTCCCCTTCCCTCCTTCTCTCCTTCCTTCCCTCCTTCCTTCCTTCCCTCCTTTCTTTTCTCCTTCTCTCCTTCCTTTCCCCCTTCCTCTCCTCCTTCCTTCCCCCCTTCCTTCTCTCCTACATTCCCTCCTTCCTTCCCTCCTTTCTTCTCTCCTTATCTCCTTCCTTCCCTCCTTCCTTCCCTCCTTTCTTCTCTCCTTCTCTCCTTCCTTCCCTCCTTCCTTCCCTCCCTCCTTCCTACCCCTTTCTTCTCTTCTCTCCTTCCTTCCTTCCTCCTCTCCTTTCCCTTCTCTCGCATAGGAGAAAATATAACCACAGAAGTAATATCTAAATTCAGTTCATTACAGTTTGCCTGAAGCAAGCAAGCTGGATATACACTTAAATGTATATATTTTAATATATGTACATTTATACTTTAAATTTTGGTGAGGGTTGAAAAGTCTTGCAATTTTAGGTAGAGAGGAAAACCCTGCTCTCTTAAGGACTTTTAAAAATAAAACTTTTTAGTGTAAGTGAATTTTAAAAAAAGTTGTTCTTTTATTGCTGTCTCTTCCAGCTGGGAGTTGATTTTCAGACTGAAGAAGGCTCTGTCAAAAGTACAGAGTATTGATGTTCCCACAAAACTTTGCCAGAGCACAAGACGTGCTACCCTGCTGAGGCCAAATTACATTTTCCAGGAAAATATAGGGCACTGATATTAAAATAATTCACCTGGAAAGCAGGCTATCAGAATGGAGCCTGTGTGCCTGAATACTAACAAGGGAATATTTTCCCCTTTCTTGAATATGGCTATTTCACACAAGTTGCTTCAGGGAAGGAAGTCACAGCCTCTGGCCCATGGACCTTTCAGAAGGAACCAGAAGCTGACAAAAGACAACTCAGGTTTCTTTTTCAATATAAAGGCCACCAGTCCATGTTCAGTCCCCGTTCAGTCCCAGCCAGTCTTGCCATCATCCTAACCAGGGGTGGGTTCCTGCCAGCATTACTACCGGCTCAACCTGGCCACACCCATTATAGCAATAGCAGTTAGACTTATATACCGCTTCATAGGGCTTTCAGCCCTTTCTAAGCGGTTTACAGAGTCAGCATATCGCCCCCAACAACAATCCGGGTCCTCATTTTACCCACCTCAGAAGGATGGAAGGCTGAATCAACCTTGAGCCGGTGAGATTTGAACAGCCGAACTGCAGAACTGCAGTCAGCTGAAGTAGCCTGCAGTACTGCACTCTAACCACTGCGCCACCTCGGTTCCTTTACTTTTTCAAGATAAAGGCCACCAGTTTCCTGTTCAGTCTTGCCATCATCCTAACCAGGGGTGGGTTCCTGCTGGCTCAACCTGGCCACACCCATTATGCCATGTCCTCCTCCCTGCCCCTCGTGCATGAACCCTCACTGAAGTCTCTGAACTTCCGGTGGGCCCTTTGGACCTATTTTTCACCATCCACGAGCTCTGGAGGCTTTCCTGAAGCCTGGGGAGGGCGAAAACAGCCTCGCCCACCCTCCGGAAGGCTGAAAAATCATCTGGCCAGTACGCCCACGCGTGCTGGAGCTGACGTAGGGCAACGCCTCAGGTTCCCTCAGATATGGCTCCGCGTGCCACCTGTGGCACATAGGTTTGCCATCCCAGCCCTATAACTTTTGAAGACAGCAGCTGGATATTTCTGATATCAAGCTGAAAACTGAATATCAGAATATTCTGATATTCAGAAAACTAGTTATATATGATTTACAGGTAATCCTTGACTTATTATTTGCTTAGTTTTAAGTACGAGGAGGAGCTGAGGTAAATAACTGGAACCTTTATTTAACAACGGTAAGTTAACAGCAAGTTCAGAACACGCGCGCTGGACAGCGCCGCCTGACAGCTATTTATACTGATAGCTGTCAGGCGGGCGGCCAATGGGGTGGCTGCAATTTTCCCGCCGGCCGGCAGCCACGCCAGGACCAATCAGCCTTCTGCAAGGCATGGCTTGGCTGCCGGCTGCGTCAAGGGGACGCAACACCTAGTACTACTATTTGAAGTTACAATGGCACTGAAAAAATGTGACTCATGACTGTTTTTCACACTCACAACTATTGCAGCATCCTCATGGTCACATGATCAAAATTTAGCCCCCTTGGCAACTGGCCTGTATTTATGATGGTTGCAGTGTCCTGGGGTCAAGTGATCACCTTTTGCAGCCTTCTGATCAACAAAGTCAACAGGGAAGCCAGATTCTCTTAACAACCAGGTTACTAACTTAACAAGTGCAGTGATTCACTTAACAAATGTGGTCATCACATGGGAGCAAAACTCACTTAACAACTGTATAGTTTAACAACGGAAATTTTGGGCTCAATTGTGATTGTAAGTCAAGGACTTACAACTCCTTCCTATCAGTTATAATGCTAACAACAAAAACTGTACTTCTGATAGGGTTATCCTAAGGGGATCAGATAATTATCTACCCTAACATGGGCACTGCTTCTCCTTATATACAGTATATGCACAAACTATACACATCAGAAGTGGTTCTGACCAGTTTTGGAGAACCGGTAGCGGAAATTTTGAGTAGTTCAGAGAACCAGTACATATCACCTCTGACTGGCCCACCTCCATCTATTCCAGTGTTTCTCAACCTTCGTAACTTGAAGATGTCTGGACTTCAACTCCCAGAATTCCCCAGCCAGCGAATGCTGGCTGGGGAATTCTGGGAGTTAAAGTCCGGACATCTTCAAGTTGCCAAGGTTGAGAAACACTGATCTATTCTCTGTCTCCCAAGTTCCGGCTGTTTGGGAGGGAATGGAGATTTTACAGGATCCTTCCCCCAGCCACGCCCTGCAAGCCACCCCCACAGAACCAGTAGTAAAATAATTTGAATCCCACCACCGGTACACATGTACATATAACTGATCTAGTTTGGATCTGAATTTCAAAATGTAGCTCATTCACTCAATAGCAACGATATGTGACATAAACTGCAAGTATATATTATATATTCATTTTTGGGAACATTAAGGAAACAAATCCATCTTGAGAACTCACAGTAATTTTTATAATGCTTGGTCAATACCTGAATCAAGCATTTAGACCTCATCAACAACAGAGAGTCTATTACAAATGGGTGCCTCGGACAGTTAGTATTTATTTTCCTAATGGGCAATATATTGAAATGCTCCTTAACCTTGTCAACGCTTCATTTCACCTCTTACAATCTTAGATATTGTCAGTTGGTTATGGATTGTGTATGAAATAATGTGCGGCAAAAACACCCCGTATTAATATTTTGAAAGAGAAGGAATTAATTTAAAACACACACTCACATGTACCGTAGTAAGAGCGATGCTGAGAATTCTGGGGATGAATTCTACTATGTACAAAGGACACTATCCTAAATAAAATAAGAAACTTCTGTCACTTGGCCTGAAAAATTGATGTCTGCGCAAAGGAGCTTATTGAAGCCATACAGATTAGAGGGCTGACATAACAATAGCAATAGCAGTTAGACTTATATACCACTTCATAGGGCTTTCAACTGTCAGCTGTGTTATAAGAACGTGGAAGTGTTTGGGAATGACAGCAACTCAGCCACGAAGTGGTAGGCCACATAAACTCTTCCAACATCAGTGTGTGACCTCATAAATGCGCTTCTGGAAGAATGGCCAAAAATTCCCATAAACACACTCCTAAATCTTGTGGACAGCCTTCCCAGAAGAGTTGAAGCTGTTATAGCTGCAAAGGGTGGACCGACGTCGTATTGAACCCTATGGATTAGGAATGGGATGTCACTTACAGTAAGTTCATATGCTTCAAGGCACTAGTCGTCACTTATAAAGCCCTTCATGGTATTGGACCTGGGTACTTGAGAGACCGCCTGCTGCCAATTACCTCCAATAGACCGATCAGATCCCACAGATTAGGCCTCCTCCGAATTCCATCCGCCGGCCAATGCCGACTGGCGACCACCCGGAGGAGAGCCTTCTCTGTGGCTGCTCCGACCCTCTGGAACGAGCTCCCCATGGAGATTCGAACCCTCACCACCCTCCAGGCCTTCCGCAAAGCCCTTAAAACCTGGCTGTTCCGACAGGCCTGGGGCTAAAGAGTTTTTGCCCCCCTTCTCGAATGGTATGGTTGTTGTGTGTTTTTAAATTTTGTATTGTTATGTCTCGTCTTTTTTATCCCCCTGTCTGTACCTCCTTCCCTGATTGAATTGTGAGCCGCCCTGAGTCCCCTTCGGGAAAAGGGCGGCATATAAATGTAATCAATCAATCAATCAATATGAGAGTAAAGGCAGGTGAGCGAATACTTTTGGCAATATAGTGTATCACGAAGTATTAGTGAGCAGAAAAACCAAAAGAGAAAAGGAAATCTTTTTCTCACACCTTCCCTGCATATAAAAACCTTGAATGCCCACCTCCTACTACCCCATTTTTCCAAACAGCACCCAGTTGGACATAATAATAGTAATACAGAAATGTTCCAGGGATCAGAGGTCGATTGCCTCATTTTCATTTTGAAGCAATTTGCAAATATTAGATCTCACATTTCCCTTGGTTTGAAGGTTTCAGAGCTTCAATAAATAAACACCGTAGTGAGGAAATTCCGTTTTATTTTGCCTTATAAAATACTGTAATTTTAACATAAGGAATAGAATGGCTTGCCTATTTCAAAAGTAGGCCATTCGGTAAAGCTATTAGCTCCCCGCGGCCCCTTAAATTACACATTGGCCTAGAAAAAAGCATTTAAAGTGGAGCTGATCTATCTTATCTTCCACTTTCAAAGGCGGATGTCAAACTGGAATCATTTGGAAAAGGTGGAAGAACTTCATTTCAAACCATCAGAAGTCAAGGACTTCCCTACAGTTGATATGATATATTCTTCCTTCCTGTCTTTAAAAATATGTACAGGTCACAACCGAACCCACTGTGAAGTGAAGCACTTGTTAAGAGAGTTGCATCTTATTTTATAAGATTTTGCCAGTTGTTAAGTAAATCACTGCAGTTGTTAAGTGAATTATGCAGTTGTTAAGCAAATCTCTTTTCCCACATTGACTTTGCTTGTCGGAAGCCAGCTGGGAAGGTTACAAATGCTGATCACATGACCCCAGAGCAGTGTAACTGTCATAAATACATGCCAGTTACCAAGCACCCGAATTCTGTTCATGTGACCATGGGGATGTTGCAATGCTGTGTGAAAATTGGTCATAAGTTCCTTTATTGTAACTTTGAACCACCAGAAAATGGACGATGGTAAGTTGAGAACTGCCTATATATCCACATACATGCACACCAGTGACGTGCGGTCAGCTTTAGACCTGGTGAGGCACTTTTTAGACTTTGTGGACTTCAACTCCCAGAATTCCACAGCCAGGCATGCTCAGTTCCAATTTAAAGCGACAGCATTTTCCCCCCTTGCAAAATAAGTTTTCCCATTCTTTTTCTTCTCCCTCCCCCTCCTTCCTCCCTCTCTCCCTCCCTCCCCCCTCTTTCAAACAGTCACATGCACACAGAGAACTTCGATCCCTCTCTCATTCACTCACTCTCAAACACAAACACAGAAGTTGGATTGGATATATTTTCCAAAGGCTTGAAAGCAGCTCCTCTGCCATACCCCCCCTTTCCCCTGCTGCCTTCCGATCAAACTTTTTGAATTCCTCCCCCCTCCCCACACGCACCTTTTCCAGCTGTTTCAGAGACGATTTCAACTCTGCTTCTCCCTGCCCTGCCCTCCCCTCTTGAAAAGCCAGAGCTCTGAAGTCAGACTGAGCTAGTTGCTCCCAGAGAACTCTAAAAAGCCTCTAAAAATGCCCTCTACAGGAGGCGAGAGAATACGTGCCTCATTTGCATAAGGAATTCTTCACTTGTTAACCCTTGATTAACTCTTAAAAGGCGAAAAATTCCATGGCACGACAAAACCACGGTCCACTAAAGCGCGCCCGATTAAAGCGCGTACCTGACGTCATCAGCAGCGCGACAAATACGACCGCGGAGAAAAGGGGCGCTTTAAAAAGCGCTTTTAAAGCAAGCCGATTCACATAAAGGTAAGGGTTAGGTTTAGGGTTAGGGTTAGGGTTAGGGTTAGGGTTAGGGTTAGGGTTAGGTTAAGGGTTAGGGTTAGGGTTAGGGTTACGTTAAGCATTAGGGTTAGGTTTAGGGTTAGGTTAAGGGTTAGCGTTAGGTTTAGCGTTAGGTTAAGGGTTAGGTTTAGGGTTAGGGTTAGGGTTAGGTTAAGGGTTAGGTTTAGGGTTAGGTTTAGGGTTAGGTTTGGGGGGGTTAGGGTAAGGTTTTCGCGTTAATTTTAACTTTACTGCTCACAGCGTGATGTTTTCATCGCGCTGTGATGACGTCAGGTACGCGCTTTCATCGAGCGCGCTTTAGTCTACCGCGGTTTTGTGGTGGAACCAAAAATTCCTTATGCAAAAGAGGCCCCTAGTTCTCTGGCCTCCTCCTAGTTAATACTGAGAGCAGACACCAAGCCACTGTGACTTGAAATCTGGTAGCAACTACCCTGGCTTTAATTATTTTAAGAAAATTATTTAAAATCCTTTCCTTTCCCTGAGGAGACTGGTGAGGCCCCGCCTCCCTTGCCTCTAGTGACTGCACGTCCCAAATATTGGAATTCTTGAATCTGTCCATACTACAGTATTGTGACTAAGCTTCAGTGTTTTTTCCTAATAATTAGTTGCATTACTAGAGGTTGGGGAAGAATTAAGAACTGTTTTTTTTTAGAACAAGAAGGTAACATCTGGTACTTAGTCTGATCCATTTTTCTTCTATCATGCATCAATGTCACATTGCAGGAGGTTTAGAATATATTTTCACATTGGGTTCCGGGAATTAGATTTTTCCCAAAACTAAATCACTTGGGTAGATGTCCTATTTATCTTGCCAACAGATAGGAATACAGAACAGCCAATCCTCTGAATTGTAGAATCTTATGAGATTTTCAGATGAAATCCATTCACCTGAAGATTTTCATAAGGTAAATTGGTTCATTGATTGATTGATTGATTGATTTACCATACAACTCACTGTCATGTAACACTGAGTGGCTTATTATCCTATCTTCTTATCTTATTCAATGATCTTAGAAGTTTTTTTTTCCTGCTACAAACTAATGTATTTTAAGTCCAAAGATTTCTACAGGGGTTTTTGGAGAGTGTATTCCAGTACTGTGTCATGTAAAAAGAATGCATATTGCTAATGCAATGATATCATAAATAATCCTTTGTTTCCTCCAGTTGTCAGAAACTGGAAATTTTCAAATTATTACTCTGGAATAATGTTATTGTTATTATTACTGTTAGGCGATTCTGGAAAAAATATTTTACATAGATTTTTTTAAAAACAGTGTGTGTAAATGAATGTGCATAGGAAGGGACCATTAATGCATTAGTACATTACCCCAATTTAGAAAAAAAATGGATATAGATCGGCATAAAATGCGCATATAATTTACGTATATTGGTATAGACTTGAAATAGTTATGAATCTGTACAGAAATGCCAATATATTTCACTATATCAGAGAAGATGGCGACAAATAGCAATAGCAGTAGACTTATATACCGCTTCATAGGGCTTTCAGGCCTCTCTAAGCGGTTTACAGAGAGTCAGCATATTGCCCCCAACAATCTGGGTCCTCATTTTACCCACCTCGGAAGGATGGAAGGCTGAGTCAACCCTGAGCCGGTGAGATTTGAACCGCTGAACTGCTGATCTAGCAGTAGCCTGCAGTGCTGCATTTAACCACTGCGCCACCTTGGCTCTTTACCTTGTCTACCTACTCAATCAGGTATTATCAACTGTTTCAAATAGACAGTCCTTTAAATAAGTCGTTGCAAAGTAGGACACTACACCATTCCAAAGCATAATGCTTGGAAACAAAATATTTGCTTCTTTAAAGTTGCTTGAGGCCTAATGATGGGATGAAACTGTTGCAGAAAATGACAGGATTTCTCAGAATTTCTCAGGATATAGGAAAAGTTTATTTGGCAATCAGGTTTCAGTTTCAGTTTCACTTTATTTGTATGCCGCCCTTTTCCCTGGGGGGACTCAGGGCGGCTCACAGTTCAAAGGGGGGGGGGAAGGACAAACAATTTACAACATAAAGACACAACATCATTTAAGAACTCAACAGTCATACAATTCGAGTAGGGGTTAGAGTCTTTAACCCCAGGCCTGCCGGGATAGCCAGATTTTAAGGGCGGTGCAGAAGGTCTGGAGGGTGGTGAGGGTCCGGATCTCCACGGGGAGTTCGTTCCAGAGGGTCGGAGCAGCCACCGAGAAGGCTCTCCTCCGGGTAGGTTCAGAAAGCTAGCGAAATGACTACCATTGCAAGTTCTGAACAACCTTCATTATCGAAGCACACGTTCTTATACATTCTCAAAAGCATTGCAACACGGAAACACTTAACTCGTTTCTTATTGGTTAATTTGGGGGAAAGCCTGATAAGTAGATGGGGGTCTTACTTCTCCTTTTGTTACAGATATGGATTACATGTCATTAATGAACTTTAATTGAACCTTGTGGTTTGGACTTTTGACACAGGGATGTTGGCTAGAACATCTTGTGGTTAGTGAATGGTGACACTTCCTTTAAGCAAACTTCTAACTGTCGCTGTTATTCTTTGTCTTCCTTCTTATATTTTTTTTAATCCATATTTTATTCTACTTTAAAACTACAAAAGAAATTATATGCTTCTTTTATGCAAACCCCCATCACCATCCTTGCCTTCTTCTCCTGGAGAACTCCAGAGAGAGAGAGAGAGAGGGTGAGCTTTACAAATGTCTAAACCGTATGAAATAACTTGTAATTGGCAAGGCAAAATCAGAAGGGCTAATAAAGCTTGGGGGGGGGAGGAACCCTCAAAGGACCTTTTGAGCAAGTTCTTTAAAATAAAAGGCTAACATGAAGGATTCAGGTCTGTAGCGTTCACTCTGAGCTTGGTGGTTTGCTTGGAGATGTTTCACAACACAGCCAGTGTTGATAAAGCTATTTGGTCATGCAAGCAAACTACCAAGTTCAGAGATCACCAAGGACCCCCCCCACACACACACACAGTTCGATTCTGAGCTACAGATATTCTCTACTATTGGAAATGCAGATTCCTGACAAGATATTACAAGAAAAACAAGAGGGAAAGTAAAGCACATTAGTCCCAAACAAAACTCCCAAGAAGTGATACCCAAAAGAGTCCACCTCCAACCATTTTCAGGTCCATATCTTTTCAATGAGTCAAAAATTTTCCATAAGTCCATACTGAAATTACATTCTTTAAAAAATATATATAATCCTAAAATTGCATTGTTTCCCAATTATAAAATCCCATTGGGGAAAAACAAAGAACCATACATGTTTACATTGACAAGTCCTAGGCGCAATTCTCTATTGTAGTTTCCTCCCATCCCCTGCTTATTAACAGCCAAAAAAAGGCTCGAAAGTGTCTGTTGTTTTGTTAATTTTGGTATTTAGTAGAATGTGTGAATAGAAAGTTTCTTACTGCTTTCTCATGCAAAATTGAAAGTCCCTCTTTGTCAAATACTCATTCCCAAACTGAATTCACAAGGACTTCAGGTCATCTACTGGTCAATAGTGAATGACATGTTTATGACACCTCCCACCCATGCTAGTAGCTTTCTAAAGGTAACCTTATTCCTAATGGATAAAAGGTGTGTGTGTGTGTGAGAGAGAGAGAGAGAGAGAGAGAGAGAGAGAGACAAACAGACAGACAGACAGAAAGATCAGAGGATGAGAAAGAGGCAGAACCTTTATACACAGATACATACTTTTCTCCTTTAAATTATGGTATTTGTTTCTGTGGTTCCTTCAGATAGATAATTGTTGTGGCCCGGCAGGAGCCGTTGGAGCTGCCGCCAGACTCCGACAGCGAGGGGGTCTTATGAGTCGGCCCTGGAGGAGGTGGAGGACCCTGGACAGGGTGCCGACTCCGAGCAGGGCGAGGAGAGTCTGGTTAACCACCAGGTGGCGGCGGAGCCTTGGATCAGAGGGAGTGTTCAGGAAAACACTTGTGAGTTGTTTTGGGATGCACGCCATCGAAGGGCTACTCGGCGGCAAGAACAACTGCGTAATTGTAGGAGATGATTACGCTTAGCTGATGCTCATTAAGATCCTCTCCTGATTATAAAATAGACTGCTTTTGCCCCGGCCTTTTGGCAGAAGTCAACGTTAACGATTAACAAGAAACAAACTTGGCAGGCTGGATTGCTGCCAGAGTTTGTTTGCATTGCTGCCAAGTTTTGTAGGACTTGCTGCCGGAGTGTTTATGTCTGTTTATGTGGCTTGCAGCCAACGAGAGTCTGGACTGATTAAAAGAAACCTTCTCATTTACGTTGGTTTCGGCTTTCGTTCTTGGACAGAGGAGGGGGGGTCAGAATGTATGTATTTCCAATTGAGTAGCCTTGCCTTAACAAAATATACATACACCATTTTACATAGTCAATTCCAAATGAGGCTTTTTAGAGTTTCTTGGCTGTTTCGCCATGCCTTGATTCTCACTGGTGAAAGTCACTTGTAGCCTGGGAGGAGAGATGAGGAGTGGGGAAAAATAATTATTGGGCTGGGCTTCTTGGATTCCAGCCCTTTTATCAGGCGATCCTTGCTGCCTTCCCTCCAGAGTTTCAGGCTTTGCACCAGCCAGTCCACCCTGCAGATTTCTCCTTTGGTTCTGTTTGCCTCCGGCTGGGTCTTCCTTTCTGGATTCTTCCTCTACCGATTCTTTGATGCACACAGTAGCCCGTGTCCATCGGGACAAGTCACCCTGACACATCAATATCTTCGTGACCCGACAAATGCGTGCACGACAAAAGTGCGCCGAGAAAACTGCGGCGAGAAAACCGCGTCGTCGAAGTTGCGCCCACAACAGCACGCCCATAACAGCGCACCCATAAAAGCGTGATTAGGGTTAAGGTAAGGTTTAGGGTTAGGGTTAGGGTTAGGGTTAGGGTTAGGGTTAGGGTTAGGGTTAGGGTTAGGGTTAGGGTTAGGGTTAGGGTTAGGGTTAGGGTTAAGGTTAGGGTTAGGGTTATTACCTTGTTTTTGTGTTGTTTGTTGATGGCGTGCTTTTGTCGGCGCGCTGTTGTGGGCGTGATTTCAATGTTGCGGTTTTCTCGCTGCGGTTTCGTTGGTGTGCTTTTGTCGTGTGCGCATTTGTCGGTGAACCCAATATCTTTAATTCCTCAGGGAGGAAATTGTCTGGGGAATGACTTGAAAGAGACAAAGCACTGGGAAGAGTTTTTTCCAATATTCCCTTACACACCGAGACAGAGATGTTAACACAGTCTTATGCTCGGTCTAGGGTCAGAAAGGATGTTGTCTGTAACAAGGCCAGAAGGCCATTGGGAGACCAAACACAACATCTGAAGTAAACAGCCTTAGGGCCCCCTCCTCCTTCGCATGCTGTGTTCCTCCACCTGTCCTCCCCATTTAGTCCCCAAGCAAGATTGTCTCCAGTATCACAGTAGGAGCTTGGAGAAATATAGTAAACAATTTCAGGTCAAGACAGAAAGCAATTGCTTTTATAAGCTACAAAACAGGACCTTAACAGAGGACAGCCAAACAACGCCATTCATTTCAAAACTACAGCAAAATTGGCTACCGGTCTCTTCCATTCATCAAAGTGCCTGCAGCTTTCATTTTAAGATGATGATGAATGCAGTGCAAATTACACACTGTGCAAACTCTTTCCAGCAAAGGGATCTAGACTGGGGGGGAGGGGGGAGCCAAAAAACATCCTATTGTTTTCTATGCTAAATTAACAAAGGGCTCAGCAAACAATTGGAGAAGAGACTTTCCTATCCTTTCAAAATTGAGCATTTTTGATGAGTTGGACGAGGAAAACTTTGTAAAGGAAAGTTGGGTTTGCGTAACTTTTTCAAACATAATTGATTTCATGGGAGTTTTAAGCTTGGTTATTTCTGTAGATCAATTGTACATATAACCGCCTCTGAATAGAGAGCCGAGGTGGCGCAGTGGTTAGAGTGCAGCACTGCGGGCTACTTCAGCTGACTGCAGTTCTGCAATTCGGCTGTTCAAATCTCACCGGCTCAAGGTTGACTCAGCCTTCCATCCTTCCAAGGTGGGTGAAATGAGGACCCGGATTGTTGTTGGGGGCAATATGCTGACTCTGTAAAACCGCTTAGAGAGGGCTGAAAGCCCTATGAAGCGGTATATAAGTCTAACTTACTGCTAATAGGTGGGCTGCACGTTTTATCCCTGAGTTTATTTGAAAGCTTAAAATAAGCTTTTCTTTCAGTAAAAGCATCTTCGGTTGCAGGCTTTTTCTCAAGCAAACTTCTAGACCAGGGTTGACAAACTCCCGACCCATGGGCCAGATGAGTCACATGCTGGCCATGGCCACACCCATGCTCTGTTTGGTGAAGGGGGGAAAAGTCCCGATATGTCACATGATGATCACGTGACACCGTGAGTTTAAAACCCCTGTTTTAGACTGACACTAGTTCAAACTTTTCATCAGGCCAGGATGCAGCTTATTTGGGTTTGGCTTAGAGTGTTCACAGAGATCTATCAAACAATTAAATCACAATTTAGCTCAATGCTGACACCAATCTAGATGAGCCACTTAAGTACCGTTTTGATTTAAATTCTTTCCTGGAGGGAGGCTTGACAATGCTCCCAGTCACCCTCATGTTAAACTCTCAAAGTTTCCTCCGGCATCCATCAACATGCACAGCAGTGGTGGGTTTCAAAAATTGTTCGAACCTACTCTGTGGGTGTGGCCTCCTTTGTGGGAGTGGCTTGCCGTCCATGTGACCAGATGGGAGTGGCTTGCTGCCCATGTGACCGGATATGAAGATGCCGACGACACTTGTCAGAACCACCTTAAATTACCTCACACACAGCACTGGCATGCATAAGAATAGGATGTAAACTTGTTTTTTAAAAGGCATCTTTGGTTTGCGTTAAAACAACTTCAACACACGCAATGTTCTGATTGCACCACAAACGCAGTTAGTCATCCTTACCTTTCACAGAGGCCCTGAGTTTTATAAATATGAGCATGATAGTGTAGAATAATCATATCCAAGGACCAGTGGTGGGTTTCAAAAATGTTTGGAACCTCTTCTGTAGGTGTGGCCTGCTTTCCAGGTCCACTGGTGGAACGTCTTCTAACCGGTTCGGTAGATTTGACGAACCGGTTCTACCGAATAGGTGCGAACCGGTAGGAACCCACCTCTGATGGACAGCATGAATGCACCAGCACAATTTCTTGGGAGTTATATCCCACCTACTGCCACCAACTGTTTTCATTTTCAGTTTTACTTTTTGATTTTTAGGAACATTAAACACATTTTGTACAAAACTATCTGTATTTTTGACACATTATAGATTTAAAAAAATCAACCAAATAAGTCAATTTATATTAATGTTCGCTGGCTGGGGAATTCTGGAAGTTGAAGTCCGGACATCTTCAAGTTGTCAAGGTTGAGAAACACTGGAGTAGATTAAGCACCAGGCTAGAAAAAGGGAGGCTGTGAGTTCTAGTCCCATCTTGGGCCAATCATCCTCTTGCAGCCCTAGGATGGATACAAGGGCAAATCTCTTCTAAAATCCTTGCGAGAAAACAGCAGGGACGTGGCAAGGCAGCCTCCTGGACTCGAGCCAAGACTGATTTGAAGGTCCACATCAGTGGTGGGTTCCAAAAATTGTTTGAACCTACTCTGTGGGTGTGGCCTCCTTTGTGGGAGTGGCTTGCCGTCCATGTGACCAGATGGGAGTGGCTTGCTGCCCATGTGACCGGATATGAAGATGCCGACGACACTTGTCAGAACCACCTTAAATTACCTCGCACACAGCACTGGCAGGCATAAGAATAGGATGTAAACTTGTTTTTTAAAAGGCATCTTTGGTTTGCGTTAAAACAACTTCAACACACGCAATGTTCTGATTGCACCACAAACGCAGTAGTCACCCTTACCTTTCACAGAGGCACTGAGTTTTATAAACAGGAGCATGATAGTGTAGAATAATCATACATGTAGAGGGCAGAATCACTGCAATCTTATCTTTGAATATACTGCATATCTTGGCTCCTGCACAGGGATTGTGTGAATTTCCTAAGTTAGCTTTGCCACTCCAGGTGTGATACAGAAATGCTAAAAATGAAGCCTGCAGGCTACACACAGCCCAACTGCATGTTTTCTGTGGCCTTTAGAATCCCGATTAAGTAGGGATAAAAATAGAAGCCGTAGAACGATTTTTAGATGCCAAATGGTAACTTTTACTTATCTACTTTAAACTCTTCCACATTTCAACTAAATTCCAGTTGCTCTTTGAGCCAATGGGAAAGGGTTACATACTGTCAATCAGTATGGTAGTTTCCACCAAGGTCCTCTGTTCCGGCGGGAACAGTATTCAAATCTGATTGGTCAAAGGGTCTTACAGCTCCCTATAAAAGGTCTTTGTCAGCCCCACGGGAACTATGAATGTTGTGTATTTTAAATTTTTGTTTGTCTATTTGTCTATTTATCCCCTTCCTTTGTTTATTGTAAGCCGCCCGGAGTCCTTCGGGAGTGGGCGGCATACAAGACCAATAAATTCAATTCAATTCAGTTCAATTCTTTGCTGGATTGTACATAGTTGTCACTTAATAAAGAGCTGTTTGTTGCTGAAGCCTGAGTCTGCCTCATCCATTCACCTGATCTAACAGAAAGTATACATCCTACTCTAGAACTTCTGAAGAAGAGTATTACTTGGGGAAGGTTGTGAAGGACTTGGATTGGAATTAGGAAACTTTGTTAAAGGAGTTGCTGACCCAGAATGTTGCGATCAATTAACAAATGGTGGGACACTACTCCTTAGCAACAAGAAAGTTGCAAGTCAGAAGGACATGCTAGAACAGTGGTGTCAAACTCGCATTGTCATGGTGGTGTCATGTGACGTATCTTTTTCCCCCTTTGGTAAACCAGGCATGGGCGTGACCAGCAAGTGATGTATCTGGCCTGCGGGCCAGGAGTTTGACACCCCTGTGCTAGAAGGATGCTAGCTAAGTATTCTGACCCCCCTCCTCCGTCCAGTAACGAAAGCCGAGACAAACTTAATTAGAATGTCCTTTAATAGCAAGACCAGGATCTCGGTGGCTGAAAGCCAAGCAAACAAACAGATAAGGAACTTGGCAGCAAGTCCGACAAACCTTGGCAGCAATCCAGCCTGCCAAGTTAGTTACGTTCTCTTTAGTCAAAGTGTTGACTTCTGCAGAGGGGCGTGTCACCAGCAGTCTTTTTTATAGTCTGGAGAGGAGCCTAATGACCACCAGCTGAGCACAATTACCTCCTGTAATTGCGTAATTGCTCCTGACGCCGAGTAGCTCTTCAATGGCGTTCATCCAGGAACAACTCACTGCTGGTTTCTGGATCACTCTCCCTTGTCTCCTCCCCACTGGTCCAAGGCTCAGGCGCCACCTGGTGGCCAACCAGCCTCTCTGCGCCCTGCTCGGAGTCGGAACCCTGTCCAGGGTCCTCCACATCCTCCAGGGCCGACTCATAGGGCCCCTCGCTGTCGGAGTCTGGTGGCAGCTCCAACGGCTCCTGCTGGGCACAACACTAAGGCATGTAGACACATTAACTTTGATAACCTCTAACTTATTATAATAGTAAAAGACACACCTCTTTTGATAAGAAAGCTTATTAACATAAACATGTGATGTACATGAAGGAGGGTAAAGTGGAAACATCCAGTCAAAAGGAACATGTTTCAAAGAATCCAGCGCATGATGGTTAGGGTGTTAACTTCCTTAATCATAACTGTATACAATTTGTGCTTGTGTGTGTTGTTCGAGGTCTTGGTTCTTTTGCTGCTAAGACCCTTTTGCTGGAGTAGTCTAATAAAAGAAGCTGGAAAAGCCATTCCTCTGTTTTGGTGGTCTGTATTGGCTTTTGGGTACAGCAGTTGAATTAGCTCATTAAAACATTAAAGCCTTGTTTCTCCTCGCCAAATAGAACATCAGGCTTGAAAATTGTCCTGGGAGGCACTCTGGCTTCATTCAACGGTCCTGAGACCAAAGTCTCTTGACTTACTACTCAAGTAGGAAGAATAGTTACTCAAGTAGGAAAAAAATCAGTCTAAGTTCTCGCTGCTGTTCTTTTCAAGGTAGTTTACGGCTCACCGCTCTGTTCTAGTTTTGAAAACAAATTTTTTTCATTGTCCTTTTTATCTTCAATTCCCTTCCTCTGATGTGTCTTACCTTGTGTATCAGTCTATTAGCCTGATGCCTTTTTTTCCTTTAACTGAAGCAAGCTGGTTTTAAAGGCAACATTTGTCCCAAAGCACATTATAAGTAAGTAAGTAGGCAGGCAGGCAGGCAGGCAGGCAGGCAGGCAGGCAGGCAGGCAGGCAGGCAGGTAAGTAAGTAAGTAAGTAGCAATAGCAGACTTATATACCGCTTCATAGGGCTTTCAGCCCTCTCTAAGCGGTTTACAGAGTCAGCATATTGCCCCCAACAACAATCCAGGTCCTCATTTTACCCACCTCGGAAGGATGGAAGGCTGAGTCAACCCTGAGCCGGAGAGATTTGAACAGCCGAACTGCAGAACTGCAGTCATCTGAAGTAGCCTGCAGTGCTGCATTTAACCACTGCGCCACTTCGGCACAAGTAAGTAAGTAAGTAAGTAAGTAAGTAAGTAAGTAAGTAAGTAAATAAGTGACTATTTAGAATACCTTGTTGAAAAATGAAGGAATAATATTTTTGTTCGAATGTATGATGTACAAGGACAATAATGAACATAAGCATACTTGATAGTTGATTGGTGGGATTATACATAATTGAAAACAGTGATATACAAATATAAATGGTTGGTAAATCTCTTTCATATCGGGATATGTGATTATATAAAGGTATGTTGTTATTAAACAGACAATCAAGAATGTAAGGGAACTAGGTTTATTGAAAAAAATATTTAATTGTAATTGAATATACGTTGTACAAGGAAAGCGAGGTATTTAGTTATATTAGATGAAAAAGTTCTGATTGCAAATGTAACTGAGAATATGGATGCAAAAACACTTGTAACCAAACGACATGCTGTATGTAATGGATGAGATCCTTTTTTATATATATATTGGGTTTTTTATGTTTAAAAATAAAAAAACAGATTGCAAAAAAAGTAAAGAAAGAAAGAAAGAAAGAAAGAAAGAAAGAAAGAAAGAAAGAAAGAAAGAAAGAAAGAAAGAAAGAAAGAAAGAAAGAAAGAAAGAATAACATGGATTATTTTTAAATCAGCTAGTGCAGTGATGGCTAACCTTTTCTGGACCGAGTGCCCAAAATGCACTTGTGCACACCCGATTCCCCCACCCAAATGCAATGCACGTGCGGCCCCTGCGCACGCGTCCCTTCCCCGCACATGACCGTGTGCGCCCCCCCCAATGCACAGGTGACCCCCCATACACATACTCCACACACCCACGCGTAACCTATGCACGTGCCCTGCCCCCCCGTGCATACACACCAGAGATTCACAAAGACCAGCTGGCCAGCAGGAGGGCACGCACATGCGCGGCGGAGCTGAACTGGGTCACACATCGCGTGCCCACCTCTGGCACACATGCCATAGGTTCGCCATCACGAAGCTAGTGTTTTAAAAAAATAAATTTAATTTTAACAATTAAATTAAATATAAAACCCTGCTTTTCTAGTGGGGTTTTTTTCCCCCCTCGACACAGTAATTTTCTAGGACTCTAAATAGAGTTACATTTCTATATTAAAATTCTAGGAGAAGGGAAGGTAATCTGTGCCTCCCTGTATCCTGCTAAATTATAATTCTCGCCAGGCTCAGCTGGCAAAATTGATTCAAATTTCCTGTGATTTGCAGACTCCTGATAGGTAGCTAAGCTGCAAAAGCCTGCTAAGGAAAGGCAGTGGAAAAGGTTCCTGTGCTCATTGCATAATAAAACTTAATAATGTAGTATAAGAATTGCAGTCCGATGTATAAATGTAGATATTACAGTGCTTTGTTTACAGCTATAACAGCAGCAGGCAGAAAGTCTACTGAGATCCACTAGTAAATTGTCTAAAAACAGCAACTGTAATATGATTCTGTCTCCAAATTACAGTCCTGAAATGAAAAAGGTACAAGAACCATTAATTACTTTTGGGATTAGAAACAAAACTCCTGGCTTCAAAATTCTCTAATTCTAAATTGGATCTTAGGTGTACAGGGAACAAAAGTATGTAAGTCCTAGAAGTATGGCGATACTTACCTGAATAAAAATACATTATTAAAAAAAATAGTATGATATTTTGTGAGCCACCAAAAGTATTATTCATGCAGGAACTAACCAGCTACATAGCGTCACCAGGTTGACCTTGGGTGATCTTGAAAAGTGAAGCGGGATCAGAACTGATTATAACTTGGATGGGGACGGCCGGGGTTGAAGGCTGATCTTGGAAATTGAAAAGATGCTCTAGAACAGGGGTGTCAAACTGGATTTCTTCGAGGGCCAGATCAGCATTGTAGTTCTCCTCCGCTGGCTGGATGCTGCAATGCGCTCTACATGGGGCAGCCCTTGAAGAGCATTCGGAGACTTCAGCTCGTCCAGAATGCAGCCGCGCGAGCGATTGTGGGTGCACCTCGGTACACCCACGTTACACCTATCCTCCGCAAGCTGCACTGGTTACCGATTGGTCTCCGGATACGCTTCAAGGTGCTAGTCGTCACTTATAAAACCCTTCATGGTATTGGACCTGGGTACTTGAGAGACCACCTCCTGCCAATTGCCTCCCATAGACCCATCAGATCACACAGATTAGGCCTCCTCCGGGTTCCGTCTACCAGCCAATGCCATCTGGCTACTACCCAGGGGAGGGCCTTTTCTGTGGCAGCGCCAGCCCTTTGGAACGAGCTCCCCGCAGAGAATCAGACCCTCACCTCTCTCCAGGCCTTCCGAAAAGCCGTTAAAACCTGGCTGTGTCGGCAGGCCTGGGGTTGATGAGTTCCCTTCCCCTCTCGACAGGCATGGGTGTTGGTTATTTTAAAGGCTGTATTTGTAGTTCTTGTGTTTCCCTTCCCCTCTTGGGTTTGTGAGCCACCCTGAGTCCCGCTGGTAATAGGGCGGTATATAAATAAAATGAAACCTGAAACCTGGTGGGGTGTTGTTTTCGGCTGGCGGAGTGTTGCAGAAGGCCATGGAGGGTGAAAACGAGGGGGGGAGGCTGCACCCAGCCACAAGACCACCAAGCCACGCCTACCCAGCTGGTCATTAGGGCAGAGGACCGGTTGTTAAATTATTTAAATCCCACCACTGTTGTGAAGTATGAAAATTGGTCAAAAGTCATTATGATCACTAAAACAAATCGTTGTGAGTCAGACTACCTGTGCTTTTTAATTCTATACTTACAGTTTTTTAAATACCTCTGCTATAAATCCCAACAGTGTTCTCAGTATCAGATAGAGGGAACGGTTCACTGACAAATGCACGCTTGACAAAAGCGCGACCGTCAAAGCCGCAGTGAGAAAATCGCGAGTTTGAAATTGCGCCGACGAATGAGCGCAGAAGCGCGCCAACAACAGCGCGCCGACAAAAGTGCGCCTTCAACAAACAAGTAATAACAACCTAATAACCCTAACCCTAACCCTAATCCTAACCCTAATCCTAACCCTAAACCTAACCCTAAACCTAACCCTGAACCTAACCCTTACCTTAACTTAAATCGCGCTTTTGTCGGCGCGTTGTTGTGGGCACATTTATGACGTCACGGTTTTCTCACCGCACTTTTGTCGGCGCGCTTTTGTCATGCGGGCATTTGTCTGGTCACGAGAGGGAACAGGTGGTAACACCAAATTTAGTGGAACGCACGCAAGGAAAGCTCGTTCAGGTCCCATTGCAAAAAGAATATTTTTTCCCCGACTTAACCGTTCGATCCACTTGTTTTATCCCTTTACATTTCAGGTTGTTCTTTTACAGCATGGCTGTTTTTCTACGTTGTCTGTAAAATTTAACTTTCCTTTTTTTAAAAAAAAACAAAGGTTTTTACATGAAAGGTAGGTGGACAGGCACTTGCTTAAAGGGCAGGAACGGCATCTGTAATGGACAGATCGATTCTTGTTTTGAAATGATTGGCATTTTCAAAATGTTGAATCAATGAAAATAGCAAACATGACTATTAATGTCCTGACCATCTTTTTTTTTTAATATGGTGCCATAGCAGCTAGGAATTTATTCCACACGGTATTTTACCTTGGGGCAGAAGTGGGGCACACAAGCATTGTTTCTTTGTTCCAAATTTGTTCCGAAGCAGCCTAGCATGACTCACCAACTGCTCTATATTTGTTGTAAGAAAGATGTGTCAAACTTTGTCTGCTCTTGAGAGCAATAGATCCTGGGCTGTCATGTTCTAGGACGTCACCTTCAGGTAACAGGGTTCACCGACAAAACCGCGCTCGACTGAACCTCGCCCTGATACAGCATGGGTTGCACAGGTAAACCCACCAGGTTAGGTGGTCTTAATAGAATGGACCTTATAAATTCATTCTAGTTTGGCTTTTATTCCAGTGCCCTGGAGTCCCAAAGTTGACTTTTAGCTGCAGTGAACTTTCTCCCCAACTTCCTCATAAGTATTACAAATAGGGCTGAACAGTGTGGCAAGACTCTGTAAAGGAGGGGCACAGGAAGCCAGACGTGGGGGAGATATAGAACAGAGAAGTTGCAGAAAACTGTTGGTACGAAATCAGCTTTCCTGTTCTTGATACTTTTGTATGAATATCTGCTTTTGTATTTTTCCAAGATGTACTTCCCTGTTCTGAACAGGGGCTTTTACGTTTTGTATGAAAACGCCTCTTTAAACGCCCTCTGATTGACGAAGTTTGATTAAAGGTATAATATCACTGCACTGGGCATAGCCCGCCCAGTTCAGATTTTGGTGTGTGAACACACTGAACTCGATGCATCCAATAAACCTGTTTCTCTTCCTTCGTGGTCTCAAGTCCTGATCTTTCGTAGATCGGCCTTCCATCCTTCCGAGGTGGGTGAAATGAGGACCCAGACTGTGGGGGCAATATGCTGACTCTGTAAGCCACTTAGAGAGGGCTGAAAGCCCTATGAAGCGGTATCTAAGTCTAACTGCTATTGCTATTGCTATTCTTCTATCATTTAATCTCCTGGAATTATGAAGCCATGGAGAAATTGTGAATTAACAACAGATGAGACCGCTCAGAAGCAGCTTCATCCAAAATGCTTTTTCCTCTTATATAATTCTATTGAGCAGTTGAAAGAATAAGAAATGCATCTGTAACAAAAAAAGGGGGACCTCACGGAGCACCAAGGCAGTTGCCTTTTGATTAAACAGTATCTCCTCTCCCTGAAAAATTACTTCCTATCACCTCTATTTAAGATGAAAATGTTGATAGAGAAATTTGAAAGTGAAGAAGGCAAGAGCAGATGACAACAGCCACCCGCTTTAACACAACCCCCTTGCTCCTTCAATACGCAACTACAAAAGCACAACCTTTCTATTTAACCAGCACTATTCTTCCCACTAATAATGGACACTTCATGCTTTTATCAGTCCTAGAAAACTCAGTGCTGCGGTTTTCGCTGCAATTTTTTAAAAGTGCTGCCCTATTATCTGAATTTTTGGAAGCCACTCCAGTTTCCAAAGGAAAAGTATATGGCCCCTGCTTAGAAAAGGTTCCTTACCATGAAGGTTTTCAGTGCTGCAAAAGAACATTTTATATTGCTTTGTATCAGTTTAAATCTCTCCCAATTTAATCTGTATCTGGATATAGCTGCTCAAAGTGGGAGGTGGTGAGATCTGGGTCCCGGTTTAAGCATGAAAGGCTTAAGGTATGCCAGGTGGAAGGAATGTTGGACATGTTCACCACTTTCATCATTATTTGATAAAAATAATAAAGGCGGGATACCAATAAATAAATAAAAATAATACCAGAAGGTATAAGATCCAGTTTAACTTAATCTAATAGTTTACCTTTTTTTTCTCTTTTAAATAATATTACGTTTTGAGAAGCTGTAAGAAGCTCAACACATCACCAAGCAAGATTCCCTAGGTTAAGCTTAGATCTCCAAACTAAATCTTGTAGGGATGGGAGCAGTGGTGGGATTCAGCCGGTTCGCACCTATTCGGGAAAACCGGTTGTTAACTTTCTAAGCAGTTCGGAGAACCGGTTGTTGGAAGAAATCTCCTTTTGTTTTTCTCCACTTTACAGGGCTGATCCTGTAAGGAAGGCAGGAAGGAAACACTCTGGTGTTTTTTTCTAGCCTAATTTTGATTGACCTGCTTACAAAAACTGCCTCTCCGGTTAACCCTTATTCCATTGTAACAGCTAAGGCAAAGCGCCCATCAACCTGACTGATATTGAGTTGACCACGCCTACCCAGTCACATGACCACTGAGCCACGCCTACCCAGCTGGTCATTAGGGCAGAAATGATTGTTAAATTATTTGAATCCCACCACTGGATGGGATACATAGGAAGCCTGGCCCAAAAGAGACAGCATGCATTCGTCACGGAAGGTGACATCATGTCCAGAGAAATCTATTGATGGGATTGGCAAAACCCACCGACTAGAGCAGTGTTTCTCAACCTTGGTGACTTTAAGTCCTGTGGACTTCAACTCCCAGAATCCCCCAGCCAGCATAGCTGGCTGGGGAATTCTGGGAGTTGAAGTCCACAGGACTTAAAGTCTCCAAGGTTGAGAAACACTGGACTAGAGACTATTTTGGTCTGTCCGATTCACAGATGGCTACTTAGAAACCCAAAGAATATTTACAGTGATGGTGGTATCGTTTTCTTTTATACTCCTGTTGAGTGTTGATGCTCGGTTAAATAACTGGAACCATTAAACTCCATAAACCAAAAAAAAAAAAAAGCGAGTTCTTTAGAGAAGCTAAAAAATGATAGAAGCTCACAATTATGAAAGACATGCCTGTGTAACAGCTAGTGATTCGGAAGACAAAACTTTATAGCTTCATATTCAATTGAGGATTCACTGCTTTCAAACTCTTAAAATGCCATGAATTGGGAAGAATAGCAAATATATTGCTTTCCACAGCTTCTGAATACGTAACAAGGGCATAACCATTTCAGCATAGAGGAGGCCTGCACTAATGGCAATTCATTGAAGCATTACCTGGAAAATAATAGGATTACAACTTATACAGCAATTGAGATAATATAATTACTGTAAAAGCTAGAGGATCTCATTAATGGCTACAAGTCTATTGCATATATATGTGTGTGTGTGTGTGTGTGTGTGTGTGTGTGTGTTTTATTTGTGCTGATAAATAAATAAAGGGAGACTTTATTTATTTATCAGCACAAATAAAACACAAATATAACAAAGGCAACAGTAAAAATATTGGGTTTCTGTCGTGATGGACTCTTGTGATGAGCCGATTGACAGATAATGGAAGCAGTTAGCTTCCTCCCATAATTGGGGCTTACCAGGGGTTGTGACACTAAATATGTGTGTGTGTGTGTGTGTGTGTGTGTGTCTGTGTGTTATATTTGTGCTGATAAATAAATAAAGAGAGACTAGTATAGATCTATTTCAAGCTATTTAGCTCTCATCAGCCAGCCATACCCTTGTTGGGAATCGAACCTGTGCTCTATTGCCTTGTGACTTTAAATATATATATATATATATATATATATATATATATATATATATATATATATATATATATATATATATATATATATATATATATATATATATATATATATATATATATATATATATATATATATATATATATGTTATATTTATGCTGATAAATAAATAAAGGAAGACTAGTATAGATCTATTTCAAGCTATTTAGCTCTCATCAGCTAGCCATATCCTTACTGGGATTCGAACCTGTGCTCTATTGCCTCCCAGGCAGGGAGTTAACCATTTGAGCTACAGAGAACGACTCCTTTTATATATATATATATATGTGTGTGTGTGTGTGTGTGTGTGTGTGTGTGTGTGTGTGTGTGTGTGTGTGTTTTATTTGTGCTGATAAATAAAGGGAGACTAGTATAGATCTATTTCAAGCTATTTAGCTCTCATCAGCTAGCCATACCCTTACTGGGATTCGAACCTTTATCAGCACAAATAAAAAACACAAATATAACAAAGGCAACAGTAAAAATATTGGGTTTCTGTCGTGATGGACTCTTGTGACGAGCCGATTGACAGATGATGGAAGCAGTTAGCTTCCTCCCATAATTGGGGCTTACCAGGGGTTGTGACTCTAAATAAATAAATATATGTATGTATGTATGTATGTATGTATGTATGTATGTATAATTCAGTAGCAAAGATTTTTAAATTCCTGCACACACACACACACACACACACAAAGCCCACCACCAAGTTGTATACCTGAGACCTTACAGCTATCACAGACGTAGCTAATTAAAAAAAAACTTAATCCCATCAAGTTAATGGGGTTTCCTCCAATGTAAGTGGTTACAAGATTGAACCTTAGGCGGCATTTACTATTTCCCTTCAAGGTAATTTTAATGAGATTTCATTCATTCATTCTTGATTATGTAAAACTAATTTTATTTATTTGATTTGGTACTCTAATGTAAAGTGCCAAAACCGATCAATCTTGAAATTGGGACTTGCATCGTAAATATGTAGTCGTTTTCAGAGATGCAAAATCCATTTAAAAAATGTCTGATTTTCATAATTATACCAGGTTCCCCAAACACCCTTATCTATATTAGTGCGTAGCTCTACTTCTATTGTACCCAATTCATTGATGTTTCTGTTTTTTGTCATGTTTCACATAGACAACTTTCTTACAAAGAGGGATCATGGTCGGAACCTTAGAAGTAGGTATAAAGCTACTCCTTTTTAATTGTACAGGCTTTATTACGTAAGTTTAACAACGTGCCTTTAAAATCTTGTTTCCTTTTGAAACAAACTTTGCCGCTTGAAATCACAGGCAAGGAGATTTTGCATTTTAGGAGGAATTCATAAAGTAATCATGAATTGTTTATGATGCAATCGATCTTGCAGGAATGACCTAAACTGCATTATATATATATCCGCATTTCTCTATATTTCAAAACCACTTTTAGGAAGGAAAAAGACTCGGAGTTAAAAAGAGAATGAAATAGGCAACGCTTTATGATGGAAAGCCTACAATTCTAGCATTTGCCCATGGAAACACAGAAATGAGACCATTTTTATTGCTCAATCTCGCAACTGATTTTTGTGCTCACAAGAAAATGTCTGTTTTTCAAAACTTTTTCTATCGCGGGACTGTTCCACGCTTTCTTAGGTAGAAACGCAACTCCGCACATTTACAATGTCTTTTATAGGTCATTCACACAGCACCGCTTTGCAATATAGGAAGATAACAGGAAGCAAAGGGGAAAGTGATGGAATTGTTTAATCTTCAGCAAAATAATCCTCCAGCCCTTCCAGTTCCATTTCTTCTGTGGTACTTAAAGAGGAAGTCGTAGGTATATCTGCCTGGGTCCGGCCGCTGGGTTTCAGCTTGGAGCTTTCAAGCTGCTTTTCATCTTTTTTTATTTCTTTGTTGCTGCCAAGTAGCTGCTGACTTTCTATAAAGTACTGATTGGGGTGGCTCAGAGAAAAACCAATTTCTTTGACCTGTATAGGGGGAAAAAGGGGGGGGGGAAGGAGTATGTTCAGTTATTATATTCTGTAAAGTTTTAGGGTAAAAATTAAATTAGCTTGAATGAAAGAATGCCATTTTCAGCATCCTCTTTCCCCTGTTCCCTCCCCACGAATATTATTATTTTTTTTTTTTAAAGATAGCTAGAATCTGAAAACCCACTTATGTACAGGTGCTATGAAAATCTAGGTGAAATTATCTCTTCTTCTATTATTTTTAATGGTAACTTTTGCCAAGGTGGCGCAGTGGTTAGAGCGCTGTACTGCAGCCACTTCAGCTGACTGTTATCTGCAGTTCGGCAGTTCAAATCTCACCGGCTCAAGGTTGACTCAGCCTTCCATCCTTCCGAGGTGGGTAAAATGAGGACCCGGATTGTTGTTGGGGGCAATATGCTGATTCTGTAAACCGCTTAGAGAGGGCTGAAAGCCCTATGAAGCGGTATATACGTCAAACTGCTATTGCTATTTTCAGGAACTTTCTATTCCTGAAAAATCATACTGCATGTAAGTTTTCTTTAGAATGCGCACTGACTTTACAACATTGTTGAAATGTTGCAACAGTTCCATTTCAAAGGGTAGTTTGGCTAAATACTATAATTGGATTCAACCATGTCTTTCTATCAGTGGTATGAATGTAGTAGTAGACCAATCTGCACTTTTAGGATTTTCCAAAGCAGTATTGGGGTACGTATCAGGCAAAAAGAGAGAAAATCTGACTGCGTTCATAAACTATTGTTTTCCTGGCCTCCTCGAAATAGTTATTTCTTAAAGAGTCACTATTTGAGAGACACTACTTAAGAGTCAAAGCATATTTTCAGACAGGATTACCCGTGTTTTACTGCAAATCGGAGGAAAACTAAAAATTAAAATGGCAGACAAAAATATGGGGCTGGGCTGCACTGCAAAGCCGAGGTGGCGCAGTGGTTAGCGTGCAGTACTGGAGGCCACTTCAGCTGACTGTGATCTGCAGTTCGGCGGTTCAAATCTCACCAGCTCAAGGTCGACTCAGCCTTCCATCCTTCCGAGGTGGGTGAAATGAGGATCCGGACTGTGGGGGCAATGTGCTGACTCTGTAAACCGCTTAGAGAGGGCTGAAAGCCCTATGAAGCGGTATATAAGTCTAATAAATAAATAAAGGCAATTCATTTCTTACTTTTCTGTTTTTACAGATTATTTGATCATATACAAGCAGCAGCAACACAACTAAACCACATTCCCTGGTTATATATCCAGGTTCTTGTGACTCTTGTTGGTTCTTAATTTACAGTCCTGTACGATTTTTTTGGGGGGGGGGAAATGCCTCCTTTCTCCCTAGAAGCAGCAGATGAAAAACAAAGTTTCCTATAACTGGTTTTTAAAAAAAGGATTTGAAAGGAGCAAATCCCTTGGCTACTAAACAAATTGAAGATTTTTGTCAGTTCTTTTCCTGGTATTGCTCTGGGCAACTTTGTAAATTGTTGTGCATTGACTTTTCCCCCCCACTTTGGAACCAACCAAATCCTTTGGATTTATAATTTCCAGCTGATTCTGAATCCAACGTAACAGGCAGCCCACCGCGTGGATGCACAATTAAATCCAAGTTGCCATCTCCACTGCCTTAATGTCCAGCTGCCAATCTTTTTACTTTTAGAGAGAAACAAGCAACGAGACACTTCCTAGTTTAAAGCCTTCAAAGTCAAGAGATTGTTACTACCAAATATTTACAGTATTCTTCAACACAAAGGATATCTTGTACAGCAAGTCATTTTTAAACTGAAAAGAATGAAAAAGAACTAAAAAATTAGCCTTAGAGGATCAGGCCAAGACACATCTTAGTTCAGTATTGTCTTTTTCTTAGTGGCCGACCAAATGCCTCTGGGTTATTTCTTCAGTTTTTATCTGCCTTTATTTCTGATCAACTTAAGGCAGCGTAAATACCTATTGCCCCTGCCTCTTTCCCCTTCTCCACTTGCTCCGAGTTGAGAAAAAAAAAACTCAATGGCACATAATCACTCAGACATCATTTTATACATCTTGATCAGGTCTTCTCTCAATCTCCAGCTTGTCCAGAATGCAGCCGCGCGAGCGATCGTGGGTGCACCTCGGTTCACCCACGTAACACCTATCGTCCGCGAGCTGCACTGGCTGCCTATTGGTCTCCAGATACGCTTCAAGGCGCTAGTCGTCACTTATAAAGCCCTTCATGGTATTGGACCTGGGTACTTGAGAGACCGCCTGCTGCCAATCACCTCCACTAGACCGATTAGATCCCACAGATTAGGCCTCCTCCGAATTCCATCCGCCGGCCAGGGTCGACTGGCGACTACCCGGAGGAGAGCCTTCTCTGTGGCTGCTCCGACCCTCTGGAACGAACTCCCCGTGGAGATTCGAACCCTCACCACCCTCCAGGCCTTCCACAAAGCCCTTAAAACCTGGCTGTTCCGACAGGCCTGGGGCTAAAGAGCTGTTGCCCCCGTCTTGAATGGTATGACTGTTGTGTGTTTTAAATTATGCATTGTTATGTGTCGTTTTTTAATTTTTTGTCTGTATCCCCCTTCCCTGGTTTGAGTTGTGAGCCGCCCTGAGTCCCCCTCGGGGGAAAAGGGCAGCATATAAATATAATAAACAAACAAATAAACAAACAAATAAACAAATCTCTCATTTTTTAAGCAAAGAGACCCCAAGTTCTAGCCTTTCTCTTGTGGAAAGGGGTTCTTCTGATTGTTTAGATAACCCTTTTCTGCAATTTTGCCAATTCTTATTTCAAACTTGGCAACCAGAATTGCCAAGATGTAGATGTGCAAGAGCTTTGTATAACGGCGTTGCACTTGGTTTCCTAAACTTTTTCTAATAATCCTCAGGATAGACTCTGCCTTTTTTGTGGCACCATGAAGAGGGGTACCACATGACACGTGCACCCCACGCGTGTGCCCCACCCCCTGTGCTCCCTTGCCAATTGTGTGCCAGGGGTGAGTTCCTGCCAGTTCTAAACTCTTCTATAGAAGAGGTTCCACAAAGCTACTGTGCTGTTTAGAACCGGTTCCAGCTCCCTCCCCTCACCCGCCCATCCGCACATCATCAAGATGAAGAGCGAGAGGAGGAATTCTGGGAGTTGAAATCCACAAGTCTTAAAGCTGTCAAGTTTGAACATCCCTGGGGTTCTTTTCCCTAAAGGGTTAGGGGTGCGAGGGTCTTGTAACTTGACAGCTTTAAGACTTGCGTGCTTCAAATGCCAGAGTTTCTGAGCCAACATTTTGGTTGCTAAGCAAGAGCGTTGTTAAGTGAGTTTCACCACATTTTACAAGTTGGCCACGCCCACCCGGTCACATGGCTGGCAAGCCACTCCCACCCAGTCACATGGCTGACAAGCCACTCCCACAAAGCAGGCCACACCTACAGGAGAGGTTCTAAAAAAATTTGAAACCCACCACTGATGTGTGCGTGTTTCCTGCATGCGCCCTGTCCCCTGTACATGCACAGCAGGGACCCCAAAACCCGCTGGACAGCGGAAAGCGCGTGCACATGCACAGTGGAGGTGGGCTGGGGTGAAAGCTCGCGTGCCTGCAGAGAGGGCTCTGCATGCCACCTGTGGCACACACACCATAGGTTCGCCATCACGGGCCTAAAGAGTCACTTAAATATAATCTAATCTTCTACCACTACTACAACCACAAAGTTCTGCTGCACAAAGAAACTATTTGGGGGTCCTCCTGGATTCACAGCTGACACTGGAACACCATCTGTCGGCTGTGACCAGGGGAGCCTTTGCCCAGGTTCGCCTGGTGCATCAATTGCGGCCCTACTTGGATCGGGAGGCACTCCAGACCGTCATTCACGCCCTAGTCACCTCAAGTCTGGATTACTGCAACGCCCTCTACATGGGGCTACCCTTGAAAAGCGTTCGGAGACTGCAACTAGTCCAGAATGCAGCCGCGCGAGCGATATTGGGTGTATCTAGGTGCACCCTATCCTCACACCTATCCTCCGCGAGCTGCACTGGCTACCTATTGGTCTCCGGACGCAATTCAAGGTGTTGGTTATTACCTTTAAAGCCCTACATGGCTTAGGGCCAGCATACCTGCGAGACCGCCTACTGCCACACTCCTCCCAACGGCCGGTGAGATCCCACAGGGTGGGCCTCCTTCAGATGCCGTCAGCCAGACAATGTCGGCTGGCAGCCCCCCGGAGGAGAGCTTTCTCTGTGGCTGTCCCGACCCTTTGGAACAAACTACCCTCAGAAATCCGGACCTCACCCACTCTCATGGCCTTCAGAAAAGCTGTCAAGACCTGGCTATTCCGGCAGGCCTAGGGCTGTTGACCGCATTGTTGAGGTCCAGCCCCGACTGAAATGAATGTATCTGTGTTGTTTTAACTTGTCTATTTTATTTTTATTTTATTTTATCTTATTTTCTTTCCCCTCTCTATAAGCCGCCCGGAGTCCTCCGGGATTGGACAGCCTATAAATAAACTTAAACTTAAACTTAAAACCAAACACATTTAATGCCTATACTTAAAAAAACAAAAAAGCAAAGTAACCCCTCGCCCCCCCCAAACCTTCTAATACAGACTAACAAAGCAATAAAAGGACATTAGATTAAAAGCAGCTTCCTCTATTATTCACACCTTGTGTTTCATCTTCTAAAGCTAAACATTTTTGCAGATTCTGTTCAATCTGAACTGCACCCTTCATGTAAAACCTAGCATTCTTTCGGTGTTATACCACGGGGCTTCCAAAAAAAAAAAAAAGTTGAACTCGTGATGTTGAACCCGTGTGATCTTACGGCTTTAATCAAGAAGTTGCAGAATGGCAAGGTGATAATGAGGCAAGCTTGTTATTACACAAAGGCCATATGGAACGATTTCTTATTTATACACTTTCTCAAAGCATATTATTTGGTCAACGAAGAAGCTGAGGTTTGGCCACCGGAAAAAAGAGCCGAGGTGGCGCAGTGGTTAAATGCAGCACTGCAGGCTACTGCTAGATCAGCAGTTCAGCGGTTCAAATCTCACCGGCTCAGGGTTGACTCAGCCTTCCATCCTTCCGAGGTGGGTAAAATGAGGACCCAGATTGTTGTTGGGGGCAATATGCTGACTCTCTGTAAACCGCTTAGAGAGGGCTGAAAGCCCTATGAAGCGGTATATAAGTCTACTGCTATTGCTGCTATTGAAGAGCAAATCAGTCTTTCTTCTTTATAAATCATTAGAAAGGCAACAGTTAGCACAATATCAAATGCGTTATGCTTGTGAAAGCGACATTAAAACTGGCAGCTTCCTTATAATCATGGCTATGTGTGTTTTGCCAAGTTTAATGGCAACTGTTCTAATTATTACTGTTTATAACCTAATGGCTCTGACAGCTTACTAACATATTTCAACACACATTATATTTACTAAGAACATTGGCTCAGCTAAATGATTCATGATAGCTAAGCATTTAAGAGGCATTCAAGCACAAGGATCCATTAGTGTGGGTGTAAACGCACAAGTTTATCAGTTAAGGCAAACAAATAATTGAGACAAGAAGAAGTGGAAACTTATCCATATCAAATGTGAGGAAAACAATTATTTGTCTCGACTGGCAATCCAGTCATCAGGCATCCAGTTTTCACCTTATGTTCTAGACGTACTCTAGTATTACAGGACTTCATAGTTGATCTTTCTTTTCTTAGCCTACTAGAATTAATGTCCTCTGAGAAAGACAGGACACCATAGAGCTATAGAGCAGCCTTTCTCAAACTTTTTACTCCAGAAGAAACCTTAAAATAATTTTCAGATCTCAGTCAATCGCCGCATAAAAATTATCTCATCTCCAACTAGCTTGGCACTATGTATGAAGCAGTGGTGGGTTTCAAAAATTGTTCGAACCTACTCTGTGGGTGTGGCCTCCTTTGTGGGAGTGGCTTTGCCACCCATGTGACCGGATGGGAGTGGCTTGCCGCCCATGTCACCGGATATGAAGATGCCGACGACACTTGTCAGAACCACCTTAAATTACCTCACACACAGCACTGGCATGCATAAGAATAGGATGTAAACTTGTTTTTTAAAAGGCATCTTTGGTTTGAGTTAAAACAACGTCAACACGCGCAATGTTCTGATTGCACCACAAACGCAGTAGTCATCCTTACCTTTCACAGAGGCACTGAGTTTTATAAATATGACCTTGATAGTGTAGAATAATCATATCCAAGGACCAGTGGTGGGTTTCAAAAAATTTTGGGAACCTCTTCTGTAGGTGTGGCCTGCTTTCCGGGTCCACTGGTGGAACCTCTTCTAACCGGTTCGGTAGATTTGACAAACCGGTTCTACTGAATAGGTGCGAACTGGTAGGAACCCACCTCTGGTATGAAGGTTAAAAAAAGATGTATTTGCAATTATCTTTCATGGAAATCCTAGCAAAAAGGGGGACCAGCACTTGAGCTGAAGCGCATGAAAATACCAACTTACCGAGTGCTAGGATTTTACAGAATGTAGAAGTTTTTTTTAAAAAAAACACAATAACACAACAATCTCTTGTGGAACCCCAGGGCTCCATACAAACTCATTTGGGAAATAATGCTCAGAACCAACAATCACGATTAAGTCTCTACTGTAAATACGCTGTTTAAGCTGCAATCCTTCATGTGCTGTTCGGGGAGGAAGTCTGACTGAATTCCACAGGAATTACACAGAAACACATTGTTAAAAAATGCATGCATTTCTGTTTTAATTTTTTTTTTTAATGTAATCAGCTATTCTGTGATCTCTGAGAGTCGAAAAGCACATTAGGTCAATAACCAATGACAAAGAACCCACAATGAAACTCCCCAACTTTCACTACAGTAGCTAGAACTTTTTTCACTGAGCATGTATTTTATGTTGCAACTATGAATGTGTCTATGCCATAAGCAGATTATATCTTTATGTCTGTCAGCACTCCTCCATTGGATAATTTGGAAAGAAAACCACGAGATTCCATTGATAGAAATCAAGTGTACTTTTACTAATTATAAATGAGTAGAAGCGTAGCAAAGCGAAGACTGATTATTTAGGCGCGAAAGCAAATGATATATAGAATAACCCATTCCCCACCCCTTGGCATCCCAGTTACAGCCCAATCATAATTCTCCCAAGTGTCAGGTGCGAGATAACTTCGAAAAGCATCACCAATGGATGGAATGTCGGTGCCGTTGGCCTTGGCGGGAAACCTCCTCCGCATGTGCAGTAAGACAGGCAGCAGAAACTCCAGAATCTTCCTCCAGCACAAATAGTAGTCCCCTCCCAAATACCATGCCCCCCCCTCCTGTTTCAATGGCAGCCGAAGCAGCAGCAAAGCAGAGGCTGACAATGTCATTGTTTTATCTCATTTTAATGATAGTGGGCTGTTATAATACCAATGGGAAAACACACACAAACATACTCACTGCTTCAAGCTTTTTTGCTTATAGTTTCATTGTTTTTGGATCTAAAACTGAATTTGATATTTGACACCTAAAAGTAAATCCAATTTGAAGCTGATGTGACTATAATCATTTCCCCTTCCTCAATATATTTTAAAATACTGTACTAATTTGCACTTTGAAAAAGAATACACATTTATTCTTCTAATGCTTTGTTTAGAATTTAACCTGTATTCACAGATATTTTTATTCAACATTCTTGGAATTGAACTTTCATTTACTCCTATGAATAAGAATCGGCCAAAGTTCAAATCCAGATGCAAAGACCAGAATCAACAAGAAGATAATAATACAATAGCAGTAGACTTATATACCGCTTCATAGGCCTTTCAGGCCTCTCTAAGCGGTTTACAGAGAGTCAGCATATTGCCCCCAACAATCTGGGTCCTCATTTTACCCACCTCGGAAGGATGGAAGGCTGAGTCAACCCTGAGCCGGTGAGATTTGAACCGCTGAACTGCTGATCTAGCAGTAGCCTGCAGTGCTGCATTTAACCACTGCGCCACCTTGGCTCTAGATGACAATAGTCAAGATAGAAGAAGGCTAATACTGTAATACCCAAAGATGCTCACTACGAATTAGCAATGCACAGTATCAAGAGTGTGATTGTGTGGATATTAGCCACCTCCCTTTTTTTCAGACAGGATCAATAGCAATAGCAGTTAGACTTATATACCGCTTCATAGGGCTTTCAGCCCTTTCTAAGCGGTTTACAGAGAGTCAGCATATTGCCCCCAACAATCCAGGTCCTCATTTCACCCACCTCGGAAGGATGGAAGTCTGAGTCAACCTTGAGCCGGTGAGATTTGAACCGCCGAACTGCAGCTAGCAGTCAGCTGAAGTGGCTGCAGTACTGCACTCTACCCACTGCGCCACCTCGGCTTCTTTTGCCCTGCTTGTGGTCTTCTAATAAGCAAAACACTGAACTCTGGAACTTTTGCAACTGGACCCAGCACAGTCTTTAAATTATTATCAAGTAGAACTTCCACGAAATAAAGATACACTGCAGATCTTCTGTGCTCAAAAGGCCCCTTAATATGTCTTCCTTTTCTACAATTGTTTCTGTTCATACTTCTAAGAAGGCCAAGCAAGCCTTCCTGTTACAATATTTTCCCTTTGTATGTGAGATTCTGGCACCATAATACCCTCTTCATGGTATTGGACCTGGGTACTTGAGAGACCACCTGCTGCCAATTACCTCCCAAAGATCCGTTAGATCACACAGAGCAGGCCTCCTCCGGGTTCCGTCTACCAGCCAATGCCATCTGGCTACTACCCGGGGGAGGGCCTTCTCTGTGGCAGCACCGGCCCTTTGGAATGAACTCCCAGCCGAGATTTGGACCCTCACCTCTCTCTAGGCCTTCCGAAAAGCCGTTAAAACCTGGCTGTGTCGGCAGGCCTGGGGTCGATGAGTTCCCTTCCCCTCTCGATTGCGTGTCTGTTGGTTATTTTAAAGGCTTGTATTTGTAGTTCTTGTGTTTCCCTTCCCCTCTTGGGTTTGTGAGCCGCCCTGAGTCCCGCTGGGAATAGGGCAGCATATAAATAAAACGAAACCTGAAACCTGAAACCTAGGCCAAATGCCTATCGATTAGTAGCTGCTGACATGACTCCACCAGTGTTCTTCCCTCTTCCATAACATGGCATTTTAGTACGCTAAAAGAATATTTCAACGACAAGACAAGATCCTGAATATAGCAGTAGACTTATATACCGCTTCATAGGCCTTTCAGGCCTCTCTAAGCGGTTTACAGAGAGTCAGCATATTGCCCCCAACAATCTGGGTCCTCATTTTACCCACCTCGGAAGGATGGAAGGCTGAGTCAACCCTGAGCCGGTGAGATTTGAACCGCTGACCTGCTGATCTAGTAGCCTGCAGTGCTGCATTTAACCACTGCGCCACCTTGGCTCTTAGAAGGCTACAGAACTGTATTCCATTGGAGATGTGTCCAAATCATGAAGACAAAGCAATAATAACAACTAGAATTAATCCTACGCACCAAAACTAAAGAGAGAACTGAACACTGAAGGTTAGAATTCAACTTTAGATTACATATAGCTGTGATGGTGAAATTATGGCATACGCCCCTCTATCGGGCTGCTGTCATCGCAGGGCCCTCTGCTGGCTAAGATTAGACTCCTCTTGGAATGTGTCCTTTGGACCTTTTGGGCTATATTTTCACCTGTCCCATTATCTACATTTCCATCTGCCAAGGCCAATGTGGTCTGATGCCGCCTCGGACCTGCCACCACAGATAGCACCACTACTGGACGAGTGGGGGTGTTTACAACATATAGAAGACCCTCTCTATCTCTATTCCTTAACCACCTTGGACTCTTCTGGACCTTCCCAGGACTATTCGCACTTTAAATTAATTAACTTGCGCAACCTATAATTTCTTACTTTTCTCTCATCTTTCTCTTCTTCCTTTGTATGGGTTATGCATGAGGTATGTTTGAGATGAATGAATGTCCCACTTTTATGATTATATTGTTGTAATTTTGTGTTTTTAACTCTTTACGTGGGGACTGCTTGGGAGAGTGCATGAGTATGCGTGCTTCGGAGGACCTGCCGGGAGTTGCGGGGGCTATGGGGGTGGGTGAGGGGACCAGAGACACGGGAGAGGGTCGGGGTATTGCGGTCGTAACAGGGAGAGGCAGATACGGCGGGGACTTTAGGGCAAGCCATTACCGGGGAAGGAGGGTTCGCTATATTACAGAGATCCCTCCTTCCGGCCCTATGAGTCCCACTCCAAGACCAGATGGCGCAAGTAGTCAGGACCCTGGCCTCAGGCTGTTGTCGCTAAATGCCAGGTCTGTCGTACATAAAGCTCCTCTCGTCCGGGACTTAATTGAAGACGAGAGGGCAGACCTGGCATGTATTACTGAGACCTGGCTGGGCCCAGAGGGAGGAGTCCCCCTTGTAGAGCTGTGCCCAGCAGGATTTCAGGTGCTGCATCAGCCGAGAGCTCAGGGAAGGGGTGGGGGTGTGGCCGCCGTTATCCGGGAGTCGTTAGTTCCTCGTAGGGTCCCTGCTCCGGAGATTGTCGGGTGTGAGTCTTTGCTGTTAAAGTTGGACCTCAAGGGTCAAGTGGGTCTGCTGCTAACGTACCTGCCTCCCAACAGCGTTGCAGCAGCCCTCCCCTCGCTCCTCGAGTCGGTAGCCGAGCTGGCAATTGAGTTCCCTAGGTTGATGGTCCTGGGGGACTTTAATTTGCCGTCGCTCGGTGAAAACTCTGATGGGGCGCAGGAGTTCATGGCTTCCATGACAGCCATGGGCTTGACCCAAGTAATTCGAGGCCAAACCCATTCAGCGGGACACATGCTTGACCTTGTATTTCTCTCGGAGCAGTGGATGTGTGATCTTGGTCTGAGGGGGAGTGACATCATACCCCTGTCGTGGTCAGACCATTGCCTACTGAGGCTCGACTTCCGGAGGCCAAACCCCCACTGTAGGGAGGAGGAACCGACCAGGTGGTTCCGCCCCAGGCGCCTTATGGAGCCAGCAAGGTTCCAGACAGAGCTTGGGGTTATTCCTGACACTTTCGCCCACAGTCCGGCGGAGACTCTGGCTGCTGCGTGGCACTTGGCAGCATCAGAGGCCCTCGACCGGATTGCGCCACTGCGGCTCCTCCGAGGCGGCGGATCCCGGAGACCCCCTTGGTTCACCGAGGAACTCCGGGAGATGAAGCGCCGGAGGAGATGCCTAGAGCACCGTTGGAGGTCCGATAAGTTCGCATCGAACCGAGCAATGGTAACCACCTGCACCAGGGAATATACTAGGGCACTTAGGACAGCTAAAAGATCACACATAGCCTCCCTGGTTGCATCCGCTGAGTCTCGTCCAGCCGCCCTGTTTAGGATAACCCGCTCCCTGTTGAATAAAAGGGAGACGGGGGAACCCCTGCAGGGCAGAGCTGAAGAATATGCCCAATTCTTAGCGGACAAAATTGCTCGGTTTCGGGCGGACTTGGACTCCACACCTGCAGTTCCAGCCGAGGCACAGGGGGACCAAGTAGAACAGCTCTGGGTTGAGTTTCAGGAAGTTACCCCCGGGGATGTGGACAAGGCCATGAGAGCTGTAAGTTCCTCCACCTGTGTCCTGGATCCGTGTCCCTCATGGTTGGTCTCTAACTGCAGTGAGGTGACACGAGGCTGGATCCAGGCGGTTGTAACCGCCTCCCTTCGGGAGGGGAACTTCCCCGCCGCACTGAAAGCGGCGGTGGTGAGACCCCTCCTGAAGAAACCATCCTTGGATCCAGCTGTTCTTAACAACTATCGCCCGGTCTCCAACCTCCCCTTTCTGGGGAAGGTTGTTGAGAAGGTGGTGGCCTTCCAGCTCCAACGGTCCTTGGAGGAAGCAAATTATCTAGACCCCTTCCAGTCCGGCTTCAGACCCGGTTACAGCACAGAAACCGCTTTGGTCGCATTGATGGATGATCTTTGGAGAGCCAGAGATGAAGGACATTCCTCCATCCTGGTCCTCCTCGACCTCTCAGCGGCTTTCGATACCATCGACCATGGTATCCTTCTGCGACGACTGCGGGAGGTGGGAGTGGGAGGCACCGTGTTACGGTGGTTCTCCTCCTACCTCTCGGACAGGTCGCAGTCGGTGTTAGTGGGAGGGCAGAGATCGTCCCCAAGGCCCCTAAAATATGGGGTGCCGCAGGGTTCGGTCTTATCCCCCCTACTATTCAACATCTACATGAAACCGCTGGGAGAGATCATCCGCAGGCACGGGATCAGATACCATCAATATGCGGACGATACTCAATTGTATCTGTCCGCCCCGTGCCAAATCAATGAAGCGGTTGACGTGATGGGCCGGGGGCTTGAAGCCGTCATGGACTGGATGAGGATTAACAAGCTCGTGCTCAACCCAGAAAAGACCGAGTGGCTGTTGTGTTTTCCTCCCAAAAATTTGGCCAATAATCCAACACTCAGGCTGGGGGGTCAAATTTTACACCCCTCAGAGAGGGTTCGCAACTTGGGAGTCCTCCTGGATCCACAGCTGTCATTCGACCACCATATAGCGGCTGTGACCAGGGGGGCATTCGCCCAGGTACGCCTGGTGCGCCAGTTGCGACCCTACCTGAATCGGGAGGCCCTCACAACAGTCACTCGGGCCCTTGTGACCTCTAGGCTGGAATACTGCAACGTGCTCTACATGGGGCTGCCCTTGAGGAGCATCCGGCGACTTCAGCTAGTACAGAACGCAGCCGCGCGAGTGATTGCGGGTGCACCCCGATTCACCCGCATTACACCTATCCTCCGCGAGCTGCGCTGGCTACCTGTCGATCTCCGGATGCGCTTCAAGGTGCTATTGATCACCCATAAAGCCCTACATGGCAGTGGATCTGGATACCTGAGAGACCGCCTTCTGCCAATTACCTCCCTACGACCTATACGATCTCATAGATTAGGCCTCCTCCGCTTTCCATCAGCCAGCCAGTGTCGGCTGGCAACTACAAGGAGGAGGGCCTTTTCAGCAGTGGCCCCGACCCTTTGGAACGAGCTCCCCGTAGAGATTCGTACCCTCTCCACCGTCCAGGCCTTCCGCACAGCCTTGAAGAACTGGCTCGCCCGTCAGGCCTGGGGATAAGGATTGCTACCCCGCCCGAATGTTGTATGCATGTTGTTCATTATTTTATTATGTGTTGTTGTCTCAACGTTGTATCCCCCCTTCCCTGGTTTTCTGTGCGCCGCCCTGAGTCCCCTCAGGGAAAAGGGCGGCCTACAAATGCAAATAAACCTCTAAACCTCTATAAATAAACCTCTACATGCCACAGGTAGAACGCGGAGCCATATTTGCCGGCACAGAAACTGGGAGAGGCTCTTTTCACACTCCCCAGACTTCAGGAAAGCCTTCGGAGCCTGGGGAGGGCAAAAACTCCTCCCCCCATGGCGGTTCGCACATGAATGCGTGCCTGGGGGGTTCGTGCATGCATTCAGGGGTTCGTGCATGCATGCGCAGGGAGGTGGGCATGCACGTGCGCACGATAGCACACATACGCACAATTTTGGCACACCTGTAGAAAAAGCTTAGCCATCACTGATATATAGCATGTAAACAATTTGGCAATTAAAAATGCCCTTTGAAATTAATAAACCTGGCCTTTTGCATTATATATTCTAGGTATATGATCGTATTAAAGTACTGTAATACAAATCAAAAGCTGAAATTTGGCTTCTAACGTATTTGTGGAATAGAGTGAAAAGCCACATTTGAAGTATATCAAACCGTTATAAACCACTATCCAAAGAGTGGTTTCCTGTCTTCCGCTGCCATATTTTACCGTTTTATAGTAATAGTATAGGGGTGGGTTTCAACTGGTTCGCAGCGGTCCCTGCGAACCGGTTGGCTGCCGAACCCAGAAGTAAGTAACTTCCGGGAACGGCGAAGGGCGCGCCCACCCCCCGCGGTCCTTACCCAGTTTTGACGAGTTCTGTGCTTCCACGCATGCGCAGGACGCATACAGCGCCTGCGCGATTGTCCAGGAGCAGTTGGAGCGTCGCGCAGACGCTAGTACGCATGCGTGCACTGCGCGCATGCACGAGGACGCCGCCGGCCCTGTTCCAACCGAACCGGTTGGAACGGGGCGAGAAACCCACCCCTGTAATAGTATGATGGCAACTAGGCTATATTATGCATGTGATGATTTGCTTTTATTCTGATTTAAAAGTTGGATAAGTTGTAAGTGAGGTAAAAAAGCATAGAAGTAACTGTCCACTAGAAGAAATAGTGTTATCATTGCCTGGGGTTAAATACAAAGCTGCATTTGCTGGCTGTATCATTCATCCAGGGTTCCTTTCCTTGCAAAATATAACAGATGATATAAAATTCTCAAGTGACTAGGAAATTCTGGAAGTTGAAATCCACACTTCTTAAAATTGCTGAAGTTAAGAGACACCTGTCTAAGAGACTGTAGAGCACCATCAGGGATAGGTTAGGTCTCCTCCGGATCCCATCTGCCAGCCAATGTCGGCTGGCGACTCCCCGGGGGGAGAGCCTTCTCTGTTGCAGCTCCGGCCCTCTGGAACGAGCTCCCTGTTGAGATCCGGACCCTTACTACCCTCCCGGCCTTCCGCAAAGCCACCAAGTTCTGGCTGTTCCAGCAGGCGGGAGGGGGGGGGCTGAGAAGCATTTACCTCCACGGAAATTGTGAATGTTGGTTTTGTTTTTAATATGTTGTCTTTGTCTCGTTCTCCCCCTTTCCCTTGTCTTTTGTGAGCCGCCCGGAGTCCTCCGGGAGTGGGCAGCATACAAGATAAATAAATAAATAAATAAATAAATAAATAAATAAATAAATAAATAAATAAATAAATAAATAAATAAATAAATAAATAAATAAATAAATAAATTGGAGCAGAGGAACCTGTAGAAACTGCAGAAATTAGATCTCTTTCAGATTCCAGTTTCTAAGCTTCAAAAACTCTAGGATCCACACATCCACGGGATCCATACTGTACCTTTCTCTAGGAGGAGAAAAGCAGAGAAGCTATAATAGTTTTATAATTACCAAGTGTTAATTGTTTCATGGAATCAAAGATATCTGCTTCAAGAGTTGAAGTCCACAAGTCTTAAAGTTGCCAAGTTTGGGAACCACTGTGCTACTTAATCATTAGCTCAGCAAAACTAATAATTGGTGGCACTGGCACCAATGAACAGAATAGTTTCCTGGTTTTTCTAGAGTCTTCTGTCTGATTCCCAAACTCAACAGTGAAATAAGTACTTACATCATGAGTCAGTTCGAAGTATTTTTGGCAGGCCAGCTGATAATGCATACCTTTCACCAAGTCCAAAACCTAAAAAAGACATTGAACTGATTAAAACACACACACACACACACACACACACACACACACACACACACACACACTTACCCCAATTCCGGTCTGTAAAGAGAACACATCTTTGGAAAGCATGGCAGAATTGGCATATAGTATGTTGTTCTGACCCCCCTCGTTCCACACCAAAGCACACTCCGATCCAGAGATAAATTACGGCATTTAATTAACATAAAACAGGTCCTTGGCAGCAACCCAGCACAGAGAAGCTTGGGCAGCAATAAACACAGATAAGGCTTGGCAGCAATCCAGCCTGCCAAGCTCATACAAAGTTCTCCGACATTCGATTCTGTGTTGACTTCTGCAAAGAGGGGGGGCGTGTGTACAAGTAGCCTTTTTATAGTCTGGAGAGGAGCCTAATGACCACCAGCTGAGTGCAATCACCTCCTGTAATTGGGTAATTGTTCCTGACGCCTATTAGCTCTTCGATGGCGTGCATCCAGGAACAACTCACTACTGGCTTCCGTCTCACTCTCCCTTGTCTCCTCCCCACTGGTCCAAGGCTCAGGTGCCTCCTGGTGGCCAACCAGCCTCTCTGCACCCTACTCGGAGTCGGAACCCTATCCAGGGTCCTCCACATCCTCCAGAGCCGACTCATAGGGCCCCTCGCTGTTGGGAGTCTGGCGGCAGCTCCAACGGCTCCTGCTGGGCCACAACATGTATGTACTTCAGTGCTTATAAAAAATTCTCAACTCAAATCAAAATTTAGAAAAAAATGTGGCTATTATATTTGGGACAATTATTTCCTGGGTGTCTATATCGAAAATATTTCTATGGTTGCAAATACATGTTTGCATTTGAGCAACTGAAGCATAAATTACTCAACATGTGTGGTTACTCCTCTCACAGAGGAGCTTTTTCACGCATGGGTAGCGCAATGGGACTGCGATGCCAACTAAGGAACTGCAGTTAATTTAGAAAAGAATCAGCGGAAAGCCTGGCGTTTTGCCCCTTCGAAACATCAGCCCTCAAAGTAAGTTGTTTTTAAACAGCAGTTCGCCGAGACAAGAAAAGAAATCGTCTGTTTTGAACTCCTACTAGAAACATTTTTTCCTATCTCTTGTAAATACAATTTGCTTCCCAATTCTACCTTGTAATCGCTTCTGTCCAGCAAAAGCACTCATTCTTATCAGCAGAATGCAATGACGCTTTAAAATTTAAGTTGCATGTCATTTTTTTTCCCCTCTGCTGATCTATAATTATTCTTTTTTTATATGTGCTGCTTATCAGCCATAGAAAACTGCTGTAACTGAGAGATAGCTTCAGCAGAAAGAACATTTTTGAGGAATGCAAATTTCTAACCCTTCTTCTGAGAGGCTGACCTTTTAAAGTCAAGAGCGGCAATAAACTCCAGCACAAATCCCTGCTGTCCTCATTATGGAGACTGCCTTATAGTTATTGACAGATGTACAAATAATATTTGCTGAATATATCAAACCACACTGCTGCCAAAGAAGGGCTTAACTGGGTCTGTTTTGCTGTTACAAGCAAAACTGATTAAATATCTGCCTTTGCTGTCACCGCCTGTTAAGTACAATGTGGAAAACAAGTCAACCAGCCAAAATAATCCCAAGCTTGGCAATGGTCTCTTTGATTTTGAACTGGAGCAGGTAGCAATTTTGAAAAAAAATATATCGTTATGCACATCGCAAATAGAGCCTCAAACTAATTGGAAATGATACCCAACCAAGATTTTATAATCTTGAATCGTAGATCTAACGTATATAGAAAACTTGGTTCTACCACAAAACCGCGGACGACAAAATTGCGGTCGACGAAAGCGCGTATGTGATGTCATCACAGCGCGACGAAAAAGATCGAAAAAGATCGAAAAAGATCAAAAAATGTAAAAATAAAGCTAAAACCTTCCCCTAACCCCCCCAAACCTAACCCTAAACCTAACCCTAAACCTAACCCTTAACCTAACCCTAAACCTAACCCTAAACCTAACCCTTAACGTAACGAAAAACCTAACGCTAACCCTTAACCTAACGCTAAACGTAACGCTAACGCTCTAACCCTAACCCTAATCCTTAACCTAACCCTAACCCTAACCCTTAACCTAACCCTTACCTTTATGTGAATCGGCTTGCTGTAATTTAATTTTTATTTCAATTTTTCGATCTTTTTCGTCGCGTTGTGATGACGTCACATACGCGATTTCGTCGACCGCGCTTTTGTGGAACACGCTTTTGACGGGTCACGGAAAACTTCCTTGGCTTTACAGTAAAAGACGGACAGTATTCTGGCAATTTTCTGAGTAGCCTACAGGCAGTTAAATCTGAATCACAGGACCTGGGGCGTATGAAATTTCACAGTCTAGTAACAGAATGTTCTGATATTTACTAGAACGCTTGATTTAGACTGGGATTCATTCCAATGCCCGTGATGCTTTATTTATTTATTTTCACACAAACATGGTTCTTAGGTGATCTCTAAAATCTTGCTAAAAGTCCATATAGAAAAAAATATGGGTGCTTCTACTTTAAATGGTCTCGTTTTTGTTGAAACTGCAGTGGTGAAGCTGAGAATTGCTATAAAGTGTGCAGGTATTTAGGCTGTTGCCTTAAATGAACTAATCCTGCAATCAATGGAAAGATTGGGCAAATGAGCTGTGAACAACATTCCAAGAAGCACTTTCTGGATCACGCTTTTTAGTCAATCACTTGTGTGTGGCCAGTCTCAAAGTTGTTTCATCTCTGAGGGCAAACATGATTCCTACCCGACAGCTAAGTTAAAAACTTTGCAGACCAATTTTTACTTTAATCGCCATATTGCCTTCGCTTCTGGAAGAAATATAATCAGCAAGGGAAGTCAAGAACTCTATATATCTCTAACAGCGAAATAAAACAGTTTTTGTCAAATAAAAGGTGAGGGGAAAAAAATCCTTGTTTAGTGAGCACAATTGGAACCAGCAACTCAGTTGTTAAGCAAAGTAATTGCTAGGTGTAAAATCATAGGAGGCAGCAGTGCTTATGATTTTGGAATACTTACCCTGGCACTGGGATAATTAGTAAGGGAACCAATGTTTACATTTGCATTCATTGGAGAGGAAAGGATTACAAGGGAGTAAGCAAGCATACAGAGGGGAATTAAAAGTAACATGCTGGAACTAGCAGCTCTGAGTATGAAGTGCAAGCTGCTGGTATTTTCTCCCTTGTTTGCCTACTCACTCTCTTGTAATCCCTTTCTCTCCAATCTACAAA
>NW_028261386.1:129163455-129225955 GCF_051295495.1 Thamnophis sirtalis
GGAATGTTTCAGGTTAGGAAAGGCTATTCTGAGAGCTCTAAATACAATAGGTCAAGGCTGCAAAGGGCATGAAAGGTTATATATATAAAACAGCAATTATATCACCAGAAGAAACTGCAGTAATTAACAAACAATTCAAAATATGTGTACTATCACTGAGTGGAAAGAAACACACGATAACATAGAGGACCAGCTAACAGTACTTAAACTTGGTGCCTAACAATCTTTCGTTCCATTCATTTCACTGGGATTGTCCGCACTGACTTAAAAATCAAGTGCCACGGTTTAAATGATACATGATTTATAATCAAATTAGATTATTGCTAGTGAAAGCTGTAGACATCATTGGTTGCACACAACTTACAAATATAGATGGAAGTGCCTTATCATACATTTGTATATATGTACGGTCTGTATGTACATATTTATTATTTTTACAAATAACTGAAGAGGATAAACATACCCAGTGTTGATTATTATCACCGCCTCCTGCCATTTACCTCCCAAAGACCGATAAGATCACACAGATTGGGCCTCCTCCGGGTGCCATCGGTGGGTCAATGTCGGCTGGTGACCCCCCCGGGGGAGGGCCTTCTCTGTTGCTGCCCCGGCCCTCTGGAATGATCTCCCTGTGGAGATCCGGACCCTCACTACTCTTCCGGCCTTCCGTAAAGCTACCAAGACCTGGCTGTTCCGGCAGGCCTGGGGCTGTTGATTACCATCCACCCCCATTTTAAGTAGTATGTATGTTGTGTAATTTTAAACAATTGCATTTCTATTTTAATTTCTATTTTAATTTTTATATATTCCCTTGTTTGTCTGTAAGCCGCCCAGAGTCCCCAGGGAGTAGGCGGCATACAAATGTCAATAAACTTCCAAACCTTCATATTCCTTCTCTTATTTTCCCCACAACCACCACCACGTGAGATGGGTTGGGCTGAGAGAAAGCGACTGGCCCAAGGTCACCCAGCTGGCTTTCATGGCTAAGACGGGACTAGAATTCACAGTCTCCCAGTATTTAGTCTGGTGCTTTAATTGCTAGAGCAAGGTGGCTCATCTTTAATATTTTAATACTGTTGATTCCTGGTAATTGCCTGCAGTTTTCTTGACAAGATTTTTCAGAAATGGTTTACCATTGCTTGCTTCCTACAGCTGACAGAGAATGACTGGTGCAAAATCATCCCGCTGGTTCCATATCAAATGTGGGACTAGAACTCATGGGTTCCTAGTTTCTAACTTGGTACCTTAAGCACAAACCAGTTCTCTGTCTCTTTAGTCCTATAAATATATATCCTAAACAGTATTGGTGGCATTCTAATTCTAAAATCAAGCCTAAATAAATGTCACTGAGGAACATAGAAAAAATGAGGAAGAAAGTAATTATAGTTATTTGTTGTGGCCCAGCAGGAGCCGCTGGAGCTGCCACCAGACTCCGACAGCGAGTTGAGTTGGCTCTGGAGGATGTGGAGGACCCTGGACAGGGGTCCAACTCCGAGCAGGGCGCAGAGAGGCTGGTGGGCTGCCAGGAGGCACCTGAGCCTTGGACCAGTGGGGAGGAGACAAGGGAGAGTGAGCCAGACGCCAGCAGTGAGTTGTTCCTGGATGCCCGCCACCGAAGAGCTAATAGGCGTCAGGAACAGTTGCGCAGTTACAGGAGGTAATAGCACTCAGCTGGTGGTCATTAGGCTCCTCTCCAGACTATAAAAGGACTGCTTGTGCACACACCCCTCTTGCAGAAGTCAACGCAGGAACTAATGTTGGAGAACATTATTGTGAGCTTGGCAGGCTGGATTGCTGCCAGGGCTTATCTGTGCCGGTTTGCTGCCAAGGACCTGTCTGTCTGTTAATTAAATGCCGTAACTTATCTTTGGCTTGGAGTGTGTTGGTGTGGTACAAGGGGGGTCAGAACAGTTATTTACCCATTTTATAAAAGAAAAAATACATTTATCAATATATCTTCTTAATACAATTTTCTAGACACCTAGGTTTATACTCTAAGGCAGAGATGTCAAACTCGTGTCATTATGGCAACATGACGTCACATGACATATCAGGACTTTTTTCCCCCCCTTCGCTAAACCACCCGGGGGCAGGGCCCGCACGTGACGCCCCCAGACTGCGAGTTTGACACCCCTGCTCTAGGGTATGGGATTTAAATGACTGGGAAGAAATAAAAGACAAAGTAACAATTCACTGTAATTGGCAAGTGACTTCCCAGTGTTCAGAGAAAAAGGAGTCTCTTAAAGGAAAAACTAAACAGTTGGAAGGAAAACTGATTGTATGTAATTTGTGGAAATGTTAGTACAGTACTCCCCGTTTCAATTCTAGAGACAATGAATCATTAGATTTACAACATCCCATACTACTGCAATGCGCTCTACATGGGGCAGCCCTTGAAGAGTATTCGGAGACTTCAACTCATCCAGAATGCAGCCGCGTGAGCGATTGTGGGTGCACCTCGGTACACCCACGTTACACCTATCCTCCGCGAGCTGCACTGGTTACCGATCGGTCTCCGGATACACTTCAAAGTGCTAGTCGTAACTTATAAAGCCCTTCATGATATTGGACCTGGGTACTTGAGAGACCGCCTGCTGCCAATTACCTCCCACAGACCCATTAGATCACACAGGGTGGGCCTCCTCCGGGTTCCGTCCACCAGCCAATGCCATCTGGCTACCACCCGGGGGAGGGCCTTCTCTGTGGCAGCTCCGGCCCTTTGGAACGAACTCCCCGCAGAGATTCGGACCCTCACCTCTCTCCAGGCCTTCCGGAAAGCCGTTAAAACCTGGCTGTGCCGGCAGGCCTGGGGTTGATGAGTTCCCCTCCCCTCTCGACATGTATGGCTGTATGATTCTTGGTTATTTTAATCACTTGTATTGTGTTCTATGTTCCCTTTCCCCCCTTGAGTTGTTCGCCACCCTGAGTCCCTCCCAGAAAAGGGCGGCATACAAATAAATCTAAATCTAATCTAGATTCTGTAGAGTGTCTGGTTTGTGGGGGGAGGGAGTGTCAAATGATTTATAGCTCTTTGACAGTTTGCTGGCAAAGAAAAAGTGCCGAGCCACTTGTTGCTTTGAAACATTGTGGGGATGAAAACAAGCAAAATAAGAAACACCGCAAGGCTCAGCAGAGCCCAGACCGAAGGAACCTCTTTTGTCTGACCTGGTTCAATAACGAGACAAATTGTCAGAAGAGGAGCCGCGTGCTCGGCTTGACAGCGAAGGCTGCCTTAAGCCCACAAATCCAACCTCTGCCACTAATACAGCCAACCAATCCATTGGCTTCCAAAGCTGCCTGTCAGGAAGAAGCACTCACCGTGATAATCCCCTTGGCCTGGGAGATTGGACAGGATAATTTTCATGCAGCTATATGGAGTATAATCCGTTCTCTTGCCTTCTTTTCCATAGTTATGGCGGATGCTGTAAGCATATCCTTTATCAAACTGAAGGGTGAAAACAAACAATAAAAATAGCAGAGGTTTTAGAACTGAGAGAGGGTGTAAACTGTATGCAATTTTAGTTACCGCGAAGGATGAAATATTTTAGTACAAATCTTTTTATTTCCATTTCATTCTATACAATCACATGTTTACTGTGCAACCGAGGCATATAACATTGGGTAATAAACACAGCCCTCACTTTTATAGAAAATGCCCCCTACAATACAAACCCAATATACCGCCTTAGCCCACCATACACCCTCTTTCATCCCCCTCTAACTTTCATTCTTCCTTCTCTCATACCCCTCTACACCTACTTCCCCTCCCCCTCTATCTAACCCTAACCCTATCACTCCCTCTCTTAATCCATTCCCTCCCTTCCTTCTCCTCCTCCTCTCTCTCACCCTCTCTACTCTCCTTCTTCTTTCATTCAGCTCCTCCCTTCGGTATACTTCTATTACTTTCCAATATATTCAGTTTGTTCTGTTTTGACACTAACATTAAGAAAACCACAGTATACAAGTGCAATCATGCTTTAAAATTTAACACATATTATATTTCCCCCCTCCCCCCTCCCCCTAGATCCCCGCCTCCCTTCCCTCCCCCCGACTTCCCAGAGCCCATACATGGTATAACTTTTTGACAATCACAGTCTAAAATATCTCTACATTGAACTCAGCTTCTTGCTGTTACCCAAATTTTTAACAATTTAAGTTATTACTAATTTTAAGCATAAGCTATCTGGAATTTCCTAGTCCCGTATTTGCTTTGTATATAAGCGAAGGATGAAATATTGATGCTTCGAGTCATCATAACTGTTAAAAGTTTTACAAGTAGGATAATTCTAAAGTACAATAAATTTGAATCTATGTTATCAAGCACTTGGCAGAGAGTTTCACCCGATAATTTCTGTAGGACTTTGCTTACAAAAAAAAATAGAATTTCAGGGTATTTTTTTCCCCCTCAAGATTGTCTTTAAATGGAGTTACTAAAAAGAATCAAAGGAAACAGAAGGAAACCAGTTTGGTTTAAAACAGCCTTTCAAACTCTAAAAAGAAGCTCTTGTTATGAGTAACAAATGGCATATATTTTTTTCAATTAGCTCATTTTGTAACTGTGGTGATAAGATAAGTTCTTAATACATAATATAAAAAGCTTGTATTTATTTCAAAGTATTTTCTAGTAGACAATTATTGTTATAATTATGTTTATGGCTTCCCATTCCAAAAGATTCTAAGTGGTTTACAATAACAAACTATTACATGACAACAAAACAGGAGATTAAGAAGCAACTAAAGCAATAAAACACACTACCCCCGTGCCTAGGAAGAGAGTCATCTAGTAAGAAACATCTGGAAGTCCCGCAGAGTTGGCATTATATTCATGGATTAATATATTATATATTTATAATATATTTATGTTATATATTTATGTATATATTGTAGACATGGGATTACTGTTCCAAAGAAAAGCATTAATGGCAGAGAAGATAAATATCTAGGCCTTCCTCTCTTATTACAAAATTTAAGAGCCTACGACTTTTTAGATTTAGATTTAGATTTAGAAGTTTATTTATATGCCGCCCTTTTCCCTGAGGGGACTCAGGGCGGCTTACAACTCAAAAAGGGGGGGGGGGACAAACATTTAACATGTAGGACAGTACATCATTAAAAACACAACATTCATACCATTCGGGTGGGTTACAGTCTTTAGCCCCAGGCCTGACGGGATAACCAGATTTTTTTTTTCATTTTCATTTTCATTTTCATTTTGTACAATCACTTATATACTGTGCAAAGAAAAAAGGAAAAAAAAAGAACCCCCCAACATAACACTTCATTCCCCCATACACCCTCTCTTCTCCCCCTCCAACTTTCCTTTCACCCCTCCAACATTCCCCTCTTCTACTTCCCTTCCCCCTCAGACATCTCCCCCTCCCTCCATTTACCCTCCTTACATTCCCTCTCACTCCCTCTTTACTTCTCCCTTCTCTTCCCCTCTTCTCCCCACTTTGGTGTATCCATACAATTCAATTTGTTTTTTACAATAAAAGTAGAAAAAGAAAAAAAGAAAAAGAAAAAAAAAACGGCAGTACACAAGTGAATTCTTATTGTTCTAAGGATTGAAACTGTAATTCCACCCTCCCCCCTCCCCCCTATAATCCCCCCTCCCTAACCCCCTTACGGCTTCGCAGGTCCCATGCCCGGCATAATTCTTTAACAAGCATTTAAGTATAATAAGGCCAACTAACTTTAAAATTTAAAAAAAGTAAGATAAAAGTATAGCCAAAAAGAAAAAGGAAAAATAGTAGAAAATAAGAAATAAAAAAAAAAACACCCACACTCACACACAAAAAGGAGAAAGAAACAAAAAGGGTCATAAGCCCACTACATTACCACAGCTTCCCATTATCTATAAATCTTAATCAATGTGACTCATTCCAAATTTCGATTATTTTACTACTTGCAGGGTTTCAAACTATATTTGAGCCAGGTAAGTTGATCAATTAGAATTCCCCAACTAAAAATCTCCTTGCTTTGTCTATCTATTCAAACCTTTAATTTATCTCCTTTTTTATCCAAGTATCCAAACCTTTCTATAACACCATTAACTCAAATACTTCTTTCATTTTTCATTTCCAACACCTCCCTTTCTATCCTTACCCACCTCCACATATAAATTTTTTACCTTCCACCCTGCCTTTATCCATATCCACATAAGTATTTTATCCATATTCGTTGCTCCTCCCATATTTACTCCACTTTCCTGAAGATTCTCCGACCAAACTTTCTTAACCTTATATTGATATAGCAACTCAAACAAACATCAGCTTACGTTCTAGCCCCATGTAATCTAATTAAACTTTCGCTGCCCTTCCCTCTCCCACGCACCTCCCAACTCCGTTTGTCCCAAACCGCAACTCAAAAAGATCACAATTTCCGCTCTCTTCACCTAAAAGAATAGTTCATGCACAATTAAAGTTAGAGTTCAAACAAAATTTCTGTACAATATATGTCCCCAATCAGCAACGCTTCTTTCAGTCTCCATGTCTCATCATCGATATGCCACTTCTCCATTTTATCCCAGACGGAAATCATAAAGCTTTAAAAACATCGCTAGTCTTTATTCTTTAGTCTTCTGCCCTTCCGGAAGAGAAAAGCAACACGCTCCACCTTGTAGCCACGTGTCTCGCTGTTTGTCTTCTCCTTCTCCCTGTCTCTCCCCAGATCCGGATGAATCAGGAAGTCCCGCCTTCAGGGTCTCGTAGTAAAATTTTCGGGCTTCACAGACAGAGTTAATGCGGTGTTTTTGGTCGCCAAATGTAACTGTAATACCAGCTGGGACTTCCCATCTATATGAAATCTGAGAGTTTCTGAGTTCTTCGGTTAAGAAAGCATACTGTCTCCTTGTTCTTAACATTTGAAATGGTATCTCCTTAAAAACAATCAAGTCGTCCCCGTCAATTCTCAACCTCTTTCCGTAGAGCCTCTGTGTTATCTCATTTCTAGATTCCCTTGTAGTAAAGTATATTATTATGTCCCTCGGAAGCTGTCGCTGTTTTGCTACCCAGGAATTCTGGCGGTAAATTCTTTGAATCTGCCAATCAAAGTTAAGTCCCGGACTTCCCACCAAGCGGCTGAAAGCCTCAAAGAATGTCTGTTTCAGATTCTCCTGTTGGTTTTCACGCAGCCCTCTAACACGTATAGCAAAGGCAGACTTGTTATAATTTAATTTGACAAGTTCTTTTTGTGCAGATTCAATTTCCTGTTCTAACGTTTGAATTTTTGATATCAGATTAAGGTTACTTTCTTCCAAAAGTTCCAATTTGTCCTCCGTTTCAGCAATATAATCTGTCATTACTGTCATTACTCCGATTATATCCTGCTTTGCCTGAGCAATTTTAGCATCAAATTCATCAGATAAATCCGAAATCAGTTGATTAATCTCCTGTCTGAAATCATTAAGCGTTTTAAGAAGGAATTCTTGTGTTAGCAAATCTCCCGTGGAGGGTGTAGGAGGCGAGGGTAGCGACTTCCTGGCAGTTTTTGGAGATATATTATTAAGGAGGCGCTTCTGTTTAAGTTTGGGAGCCATTCCAGAATAAAAATAAAAGACAAGCAATCCAGCGAGCCAAAAATCAAAGTCTGTGCTCCCCTCAGATAATCTTTTAGCAATTAGTACGGAGAAGCCTTCAGGAGGGTAGGGTCAGCTAGCTGCGTCAGATCAAGCACAAAAGCTACGAGATCGCCATCTTGTGACGCAGTTAAAAAAAGAAGAAAGGGAGCCTTTTGGGAGATTGAAGCTGGTATTTTAAATAGTAATAGAGAAAGTTCCTCGGGAATGTTCCCCGCCCGAATTGGCTTTTAAATAGCTTAGTTTTGTCCTGGGGGGGAGGCAATCTGCCTAGGCTGCAAAAAAAAGCAGCGCGGAAAACTGGCCGGAGTAAAGGCTCAGCTAATGTTGAACCTCTTCTCCATTCACAGCAAAAAAAAAGCTATGAATTACAAAGAGATCCTAACGACTGACCTTCTCCCTGCCCCTTTCTGCCAGAAAGGGGAGATATCTATAGATCTTATAAGATATACGAACCAGAGTCCTGGCAGGAGCTTTACTTAGCTCCCGACGGCGGCAGCCCCTCCCCTCGAAGCCCCGGGATAACCAGATTTTGAGGGCTGTGCGGAAGGTCTGGAGGGTGGTGAGGGTACGAATCTCCACGGGGAGATCGTTCCAAAGGGTCGGAGCTGCCACCGAGAAGGCTCTCCTCCGCGTAGTTGCCAGTCGACATTGACCGGCTGATGGAATTCGGAGGAGGCCTAATCGATGGGATCTAATAGGTCGAGTGGAGGTGATTGGCAGTAGGCGGTCTCTCAAGTACTCAGACCCACTATCATGAAGGGCTTTATGGGTGACAAGTAGCACCTTGAAGCGTACCCGGAGATCGACAGGTAGCCAGTGCAGCTCGCGGAGGATAGGTGTTATGTGGGTGAAGCGAGGTGCACCCACAATCGCTCGCGCGGCCGCATTCTGGACTAGCTGAAGTCGCCGAATACTCTTCAAGGACAGCCCCATGTAGAGCACATTGCAGTACTCCAGCAGGTGAGTCACCAGGTGATTTAAACCAGGTGTGTCCAACTGTGGACCACAGGCAGCCCTGGATCGACAGCAATGTGGCCCATAAAACTGTAAACTTTTAACATGTAATTTATATTCAGTAATTATATTATATCTTTTTTTTAATTGAAACTTTTTAGAAAAAAAAAACTTTTACAAATGTTTACCTCCCCCTGCCCTCCCCACCCGAACCCCACCCCCTCAACCTTCCCCCCCCACCCCAACTTCCCAAAACCAATACAGGGTATAAATCTTTAACAAAGATGTTCTAAAATAAACTTTAAAAAAATTAGTATCATCTTTCATTTGAGCTTTAACTCCTCTTTGCTAGGCTAACTCTAAACAGATTATATCATTCCTTGTTTCTTCAGTCATAAACTATCTGGAATTTCTTAGTCTCATATTTATTTTGAGTATAGTCAATCCATCTTCTCCACTCCAGTTTATATCTCTCGTTTGAGTGGTCCTTGAGATATGCTGATATTTTAGCCATCTCTACTAGGTTTGTTACTTTCAATGTCCATTCTTGAATAGTAGGCAAATCTTCCCTCTTCCAGTATTGCGCCACCAACAGTCTTGCTGCCGTTATTAAATGCAAAATCAAGTTAATCTCTATAACTGTACAATCAGTAATTATACCTAACAAGAATAACTGAGGGGTAAACTTTATCCTTTTTTTAAGAACATTTTTGCATAATCCACCATATTTTTATCCAAAATGCTTTTGGCTTTTTACAAGTCCACCATATATGATAATACTATATTATATCTTTTATATGCGGCCCAAGACAATTCCTCTTCACTCAAGGCGGTCCAGGCAAGCCAAAAGGTTGGAAACTCCTGGTTTAAAGCAACACTATGAAGATTTCAGTCTTACAGTCTATTCTGATTTATGTTTTCTCAACAAGTACCCGATGCCAAAGGCACACAAACTTAAATAAATAAATTTAAAACCAAAACTGTACAAAAAGTCCAGACTACTTCAAGCTGAAAGCAGTTAACTTCTACCTCCAATTCAATGGTCTTCAGAGGTTCCATGTCTCTTGTAGCACAATCCTGAGACTGTTTACTCAGAAACATACACACACACACACAAACACACAACTTATTTCCAACAAGTATGCTTTTAACTATACTTTTGAATACAATTCAGCACAGTATATAGTAAGTACTGTGATTTGATTCTTTCTTCGTAGAGTGAGGAACCTTGAGGTGTAGCAATGGCCACACTGGCCACTAAGGAGCCGAGGTGGCGCAGTGGTTAAATGCAGCACTGCAGGCTACTTCAGCTGACTGCAGTTCTGCAGTTCGGCTGTTCAAATCTCACCGGCTCAAGGTTGACTCAGCCTTCCATCCTTCCGAGGTGGGTAAAATGAGGACCCGGATTGTTGTTGGGGGCAATATGCTGACTCTGTAAACCACTTAGAGGGGGCTGAAAGCCCTATGAAGCGGTATATAAGTCTAACTGCTATTGCTATTGCTGAAGATCATCCTCCATCTTATGAGCCAATGTTAAATAATTCAGAGGCTTTCACCAGATTTTAAAGAAGAGTCTTCCCCCCCAAAACAAAACAAGACAAAACAGGTTAATGGAGTTTGTCAGAGGAGTTCCATAAGAGGAAGAGCAGAGAGCAACCAAAGAAGCTGTGAATTCTGAGGGGTTCTATGCTGTGGTGTGAGGGCAAAAAAGGCCACTACTGTTGATTATCCAGCGGAGTAAGGGCAGAGAGCCTGAACAGCGCTTCTGCATTAGCAGAGACTGAAACAGGGATATATAAAGCAAGTGGGTTCTAGAGAGACGCCAATAAGGTCAATCAAATCAGAATAGAGCTGGAAGGGAGTTGGGAGTTCTTCTAGTCCAGTGGTCGTCAACCTGGTCCCTACCGCGGGAGGGACTAGTGGGCGTTCCAGCTTTCATGGTGGGCGGTACAGTTTTTGTCCGCTACTGAAGCACTTTCCTTTTTCAAATTTAATTGACTTCCCTACTTTATAAATCACCATTACTGTGGAACCGGTGGGAGGTTAGAAAATTTTACTACTAACAGAGATACAAAAGTGGGTGGTAGTTATAAAAAGGTTGACTACCCATGTTCTAGTCTAACTCCCCCCTCCCTACTCAAGCAGGAGACCCTATACCATTTTGGATAGGTGACTGTCCAGACTTTTCTTAAAACCTTCAGTGATGAAACACCCACAGCTTCTGACAGCAAGCTGTTCCACTGGTTAATTGTCCTCACTGTTAGGAAGTTAACAGAACTGAATTAGGATAGAACTGCAATGCCCTTTAAGGGTGTCCTGCTTTCCAATCTAGCAACTCAACCACGACATCAAGCTGGCTCTGAGTGCAAGCGCAGGATTAAATGACTAATGCTCCGAACACTGCAATTAATTATACTATCACATTATAAAAAGGATATCCTAAATGAAAAGGCCTATGGCATGTAATAGGATCAACACCTGTACATTCAAATTAATAGGCAAGAATTTATTAAACAACTTCTCCTATTCAAAGTGGCTTGTGGTGATAAGCAACAGCAAAACGTAGTTACTTCTCTGCTCTTATCTTATTCCTGTTGTTCAGCAGCCCTATTTGGGATGATTTGCTAGGGAGAGTAAAGGACAGGGTCATCTGCAGGGCTGCTCCAAGGAATATTTTAACTACTAGGCAGATAGTCATTCGGATCTGCTCAAAGCTGGGCAGAACTTAGTATAAACGGAAGACTCAAGGGAAGGCTTTTGGCACAAAGGACATAAATAAGCATGTTTCTAAGAGATGAGAAGAATCAAAAGAGAAAGGCAGTTAATTGTCTACCATCCCTGTAAGAAAAGGGGGGGGAAGTGAAGAGAGACGAATAAAGGAATGAGAGTAAAGGATCAGAATGAAAGACAAAGTCTCAGTAATTATTTTGCTACCACCTCTTATAAAACTGGGGAAAGAGAATGTTGGTACTGTTTAATACAGTACAATTGGGACTATTGAATGAAGGAGACTTAGTGCTACTAATAAAACTTGAATCAACCAATTTTTATTAAATTACCAAAATCACTAGGTATTAAAAAAAACATGCAATAGCAATAGCAGTAGACTTATATACCGCTTCATAGGCCTTTCAGGCCTCTCTAAGCGGTTTACAGAGAGTCAGCATATTGCCCCCAACAATCTAGGTCCTCATTTTACCCACCTCGGAAGGATGGAAGGCTGAGTCGACCTTGAGCCGGTGAGATTTGAACCGCTGAACTGCTGATCTAGCAGTAGCCTGCAGTGCTGCATTTAACCACTGCGCCACCTTGGCTCCAGCAGCTATTGAGTTAGCAAACTAGAAGTGATTGAAAAGTAGCAAACAATTACTGAGGAGATTCCAGGTGCATAGATATTATATTTTCAAAGTAACTTTATTTTGCTTGCTACAATAAACTAAAAATACTCCGAATGTCAGCTGGTGACTCCCGGGGGAGCGCCTTCTCTGTTGCAGCTCCGGCCCTCTGGAATGAGCTCCCTGTTGAGATCCGGACCCTTACTACCCTCCCGGCCTTCCGCAAAGCCACCAAGTCCTGGCTGCTCCAGCAGGCTGGTGGGGGCTGAGAATCATCTACCTCCACGGAAATTGTGAATGTTGGTTTTGTTTTTAATATGTTGTCTTTGTCTCGTTTTCCCCCTTTCCCTTGTCCTTTGTGAGCCGCCCGGAGTCCTCCGGGAGTGGGCGGCATACAAGACAAATAAATAGAATAGAATAAATAGAATAGAATGGTTGCATTATAAAGATTGTCACTTATCAGAAGAGTGTTTCCTGTAATCCCTCTCCAAATTATAGACTTGAATCCAGATTTCCTTCTAGGAACAACTTTTTCTATTACTAGAGTTAGGAGATCTAATGATGTTCAAGTAGCGAAATGATAAGCTATTATCGGTATCTCGGCAAACAAAATTGTAAAATTATTGCCATCCCATTTTAACTTTCTGAGAAGTTGGACATTTTTGTGGCAGCTCATAATTTAAGACTCCTGTAGAAGTAGTAAAAGAAAAGCTAGGGTGTAAATTGCATTTTTTTATTTTTTTAAGATTGAAAATCGTGCCATGATTTAAATGTTAGGTAGAATTGGATTTTTGTTTCTATTAAGGGCTAATCAATTCAACATCTAAAATATAACTCCCATCACACTTCCTAACAATTATTCAGAAGAGATGTGCCTCTGACTTTCACAAGCTGGAAGAATTCTACATGCACATGTAAATTGATTCTGATAGAAAGTCTTTCTTTTTTAAATAAGAGTTTCCATATGGTGCATTAGAAGACGTATTTTGATACAGCATTTATTAGCAACAGACATTACTTAGTTTCATTATTCAAGTTAAGGAAAACTGATGGGTTTTAAATTTTTCATACCAGACTCTTTCTTTAACATAATTAGAATAAAATTACACCATTATAAGCTTGAAAAACATACATTAATAAAATTTCAAAGAAAATATGACTTTAGTCAGTGGATAGCAATGAAATTTGGCACTGTAATTTAGAATGCGCGAATATTTCACTTCAGGAAATGATGAATAACTTTCAACACATACAGTATACAAAAAATGGGAAAATTGTTTTCTTGTCATTAGATACCATTTCTTTGCTACTGAGTTTAGGTGGAAACTTGACTTATTCTAATTCAGGAAGGGTGTTAAAACTTGTCAAATGTTTAAATATTTCTCATAGTACCGTATTTTTCGGAGTATAAGACGCACTCCCCCCCCCAAAAGAGGCTGAATATCTGGGTGTGTCTAATACTCTGAATGCAGCCCCACCCACCTGCCGCCCCCCACCCTTCGGCTTCCGCGCATCTTCTTCCTGACTGCAGAGATTGCCACAGAAAACAGCTTGCATTTTTGGGCTCCGCACCTCACATTTTCAGCCTCCAAATGCTCCGTTTGAGACCCCTTCAAAGCTGAGGGGATCAAAAGAGCACATTGCTGCCAATCGCCAACTCCGTGCATCACATTTTCAGCCTCTGTGCATCGTGTTTTAGCCTCTACATGCCCCATTTTTGGCCTCTGCGCATCGCGTTTTCCGGCGGCGATAGGCAGCGATGTGCTTTGGCGATCCCTGCAGCCTTGAATGGGTCTCAAACAGAGCGATGGGAGGCTGAAAATGTGAGGTGGCCAAAATGGCAACCTGGAACAGCTGCTGCCTTGTCTTACCGCTTCCGCGCTTCGCCTGCTTTACTAACTGGAGCTCCCTCCATCAGCTGTGCTTTAGAAGCTGCCTATCAGCCCTACCATGCATGCTTAACCAACTGACCAGGCTAAGGATGAATACCTGGTAGGCAGCAGCAGAAATTTTTTCTCCCTATTTTTCTTCCCAAAAACTAAGGTGCATCTTATACTCCGGAACATCTACTCTGAAAACTATGGTAAATAGTTAAACAATAGTCTGCTTTTAAGGAACATTTTTAAAAAAGATGGCACAGAGTTAAATAGAGCCAGCAGAAAGAGACTATATAGATGGCGTCACTAAACAGGATTTAGATCAAATGACAATGGCCTATACTTCATAAGGCACTCCTGGGGAGAGATGGACTGCATCGTATGATGGCAGACGGTACCCAGTCTCATCGGAAGAGCCCAGTGGTAGGTTGCTCATCCCGTTCCAACCTGTACGGTTGGAACGGGGCCGGTGGTGTCCTCGTGCACGCGTGCAGTTCACGCATGCGTCTTAGTGCCTGTGCAATGCTCCAGCTGCTCACGGAGAATCGCGCAGGCGCTGTATGTGCGTGGAAGTGCAGAAGCCTTCAAAGACGGGTAAGGAGCGCGGGCGGGCGGGTGGGCCCTTCGGCGTTCCCGAAGTTACTTACTTCCGGGTTCACCGGCCAACCGGTCCACAGGAACCGCCACGAACCGGTTGAAACCCACCCCTGAAAGAGCCTCACAAGAGAACAAAAGGGCCAAGGTAGCAAAAACTCAGGGGGTGACCATGCAACCAAGGATTAAGATCAGGTAATTCAAACATAGAGAACCTGGAAGCCAAGAGTTTCTCAGGAAATTACAACAGAAAAGTCTGTAGGTACCGCCACTCAAAGCCTCAAATATTTATATATAATGCACTGAGTATTGAAATAAGCAGGGAAAATTAAAGATTCTAAGTCAGGAATACCAATACAATTCGATAGTCATCCCTGAAATGGTAGGATAATATCTGGGAACTACAAGTTGCTTAAAGAACAGTCCCACTATAATGGTATGTGAGAATGACTTTGGGAGTCCAGAAGAGTCCGACATGCAAGTTTTTGTTATTGTAACCTTACAATAATGGTAGGGTTATTACTCGGGGTTTATGTTTCTTGTCTAGACTATCTTGAAGGGCTGACATCAGCCTTCCAAATCTGGAAGCACCTCTCCCCTCCTCTATTTTTCTTTTCCAGAAAATTAGGGAAGTTCCTTTCCAAGATGCTTCCCATATCCCTTTTCCCTCTGTGGGCTGAGATACCATTTGCATGACTGTTATCTAGGCTAGAGTTCTTCCTGCTGTCTCCCAAGGTCATCCCCACATTACAGCAGGTTGTCAAACTGGATTTCTTCGAGGGCTAGATTGGCATTGTTCTCTGAGGGTGGTCGGAGGAGGGGGGGAAGGGGGAGATGGGCCGGACACCTCCTGTAGTATTTTGCTGGCCAAAACAAGCCACGGGGCGGGGGGGCACGAGTGGCCCATTTTTTGCCTGGACAGCCTCCTGCAACACTTTGCCAGCCAAAATGGGGTGTATGGACAGAAGCGCGCAGCCCCCCCCCCATCCCTTGCCCCATTTTGTCCGGAAAAGTGTTGCAGGAGTCTGTCCAGGCAAAGAACAAGCTACGCGGGGGCAGCACACACACACACCATGCCCCATTTTGGCTGCCAGAGGCACCGTGGGACAATCCTTTGCTATTTCCAGGCCAGCCCCACAGGCCAGATTTAAGTACCCCAAAGGCTGGATTCCCGCAGTCCTTGAGTTTGACACCCCTGCATTACAGCAACAGAAGACTGAAAATAGCAGTAGACTTATATACCGCTTCATAGGGCTTTCAGCCCTCTCTAAGCGGTTTACAGAGAGTCAGCATATTGCCCCCAACAATCTGGGTCCTCATTTTACCCACCTCGGAAGGATGGAAGGCTGAGTCAACCCTGAGCCGGTGAGATTTGAACCGCTGAACTGCTGATCTAGCAGTAGCCTGCAGTGCTGCATTTAACCACTGCGCCACCTTGGCTCTCAAAATGTTGCATGATATAAAAAGAAAAAATACACAGTTGCATAGAAATCTAGGACCAGAGTAGGGAAATCCCCTTGAAAGTGTTTGGATAAGAATAAAAGGAAAGAAACAAAAATCATATCATCACGGGAGTTTATTATAGACTGCCTGGGCAGGCAGAAGACCGAGATTTTCTGCGTCTGACAGCCAGTCTTTCAAAGAGACACACAATCCCAATAATGGGGGGATTTCAATTATTCTGATATCTAAAGGGATGTCCAGTGCTGCCAAGTTAACTTGGTTAACTCCAACGAATTCTTGTCCACTCTTGCTGTCAATTTCAGTTGTCAGAAGTTGGAAGAAAGAACGAGCCTGCTATCTGTGCCTAATCCTCGCCAACAGGGAGCATTTCAAAGAAACAAAACGGACTAGTATGGTAGAGGAAGGTGGTTGTGTTATCCTTGAATTTATAATACCGATGGAGGAGAAACTGGGAAAAGTCAGATTTGCATATTGCATTTCAAAAGAGCAAATGCTGATAAGGGAAGATAGGCCAGATTCAATGGCTTGAAGTTCTTAAAGGAGAAACATGTCTAGGAAGACCGGAAAATCCTACATAGTAAGAGCATAATTATAAACAACCTTTATGAGAAGGAAACAGGACTCCAATGCAACCATACACTTGGAGCTCTTAACGATGTGAGACAGAGAAAAAGAAAGATCTAAATAGAAAACAGAACCCTAACACAAAGCCGTTTCAGGAAATTATAGGAATATTCAGTGATAGGATTCAAATAATTTAACAACCGGTTCTCTGCCCTAATGATTTCTTCCAACAACCAGATCACCAAACTGCTCAGAAAGTAAACCACCAATGCTCCCGAAGTGGTGCGAACTGGCTGAATCCCACCACTGGGAATATCAAAAAGGGTTAAAACTCAGAAGGCGATGAAGTTTCTGATTGATACCAAAAATAACAACAAAAATATTCTATGAATATCTTGCAAACGAAGGTCAAAGAGAACACAGATTCACTGCAAAGACAAAATGGTAAATTGTTAATGGGAACAGAGTTAATGTTATCCTCAAAGTGGCATGAAAAAAGTAAATTAAGAAAAACTGCATGAAGGGGTATATGGGCCTAGTTAAACTAAACTGTTGTTAAGGGTAGAAATGTATAGAGGGGTGTTCTGACCCCCTCCTCCGTCCAGTAACGAAAGCTGAGACAAGCTTAACTGGAATGTACTTTAATAGCAAGAAAATCAACATATATATATGTTGTGTTATATTTGTGCTGATAAATAAATAAAGGGAGACCAATATAGATCTATTTCAAGCTATTTAGCTCTCATCAGCTAGCCATACCATTACTGGGATTCGAACCTGTGGTGTATTGCATCTTAGGCAGACGTCTTAGCCATTAAGCCACAGGCCCTCCTCCTTATCATATTTAGTAATATATATATATTAAAAGGAAGAAACAGCCGAGATCTCACATTGCCCCTGGAAGCACCGAGCCTGAAGTAGCCTGAAGATGACGAATGAGACTTCGTCGAAACGTCGCCAAGACATCTCCAATTTGGGAGAAAACCCGAATAACTAGAGACCTACATACTAACACCCGCGAAAACCTCAGAAAACATATATCACTAAATATATATATATATATAATCCTATATTTGTATTATACCAATAGAAAGGTTGGGTATCACTTCAAGAATATTTAATTTGATCTGGAGCTGAAAGCTTGCAAATGCTTCATGCCAACCAAGGAAGTAAAAGAATACTTGAATTGAGAATGTTCTCTCTTGGTTTGCCATGTATGAAATTCCTAGCAGATGTGGCACCCTAAGGAAGACATTTCCACTAGATTTTAAATGACAATCAGAAACATCAGGGAGCAAGAACTCTGCTAGACAGCCATGAGTTAAGTTACAAAAGAGGTCTGTATGTCATTACAACTGAACTTATTTGGGTAGTAAACCAGCAGCCAGGGCACTGCTTTTGAAAAAGGGTATAGCTGTTCACTGTAAGATGTTCCTTTCAGCATTTTATATTAGTTAGAATATCTAAATCTGGAGATTATTTTAGTTTATTCATCAAAAATTACCCCAAAGACTTGATTTTTTAAAAAATTTCAAATCTTTTAACTACTGAACAACTTGAAATTGTAGATTACTAGAGAAGCCTGAAATTGCTAATTCAAAACACATTGTATTCTCCAGAACTGGCAAACAATTCTTATCTCCTGTAAAGTTAGAGAACCAAAGATGCGTGGTGATAACAATAAAATCCAACCATATTGGTCTGCCAGCAGAGTGGACAACTTTAGCGGCACAGATTCTCCATCTAAGATTTCTTAAAGACTGTTTTGAATCACTATCACATATTATAAAATGTTCCCTCTTTGTTGTAGCATTTCCAATTTTTAGGAAGAATAATTATTTCTAATTGTATTACCAGAATGTTTGAGTCCAGATGGATACGGTTGTTTTATAATGAATAATCTCAGTTTTATGAGATGTATTTTTATTTTTTTAACCCAAATTACAGACTTGGGGAATTTGAATGTAAGAATCAATTCATTTGTGTGGCCTATAAACTCTGTAAATAAGAGGAAGGAAGGAAGGAAGGAAGGAAGGAAGGAAGGAAGGAAGGAAGGAAGGAAGGAAGGAAGGAAGGAAGGAAGGAAGGAAGGAAGGAAGGAAGGAAGGAGAGAGACTTGCTATCTACAAGGCCACATTCTCTGGATTATCTTTCTATTGAGGTCAGGAACAGAAAATTGTTGAAGATTCTTTTGCTGGGGGATTATCACCTTCATCAGGGGTGTCAAACTCGTGGGCCATGAGCCGGATGTGTCACACGCTGGCCTTTCCATGCCCAGTTTAGCAAAGGGAAAAAAAGTCATGATATGTCACGTAACGATGCCATGATAATACAAGTTTGACACCTCTGACCTACACAGATCCCAGCAAAAGAACCTTCTTGTCAATGACTGAAGCAGATGATATCCTCCTTGATATCCAGCCATCCTCCACCTTATTTGGCTTTTGAAGGGACCTGAAAAGACCTGCCACAAAGATCAACCTATTTTCCAAAGCCCCTGGGGGCAGGGCAAGAAACAATGGATGGAAACTAATCAAGGAGAGAACCAACTTAGAACTAAGGAGAATTTTCTTGACAGTGAGAAAAATTAACCAATGGAACAGCTTGCCTCCAAAAGTTGTGGATGCCCCATCACTGGAGATTTTTAAGAAGAGATTGGATAGTCATTTTCCAGAACGCTATGGGACCTCCTGCTTGTGCATAGAGTTGGATTAAAGTCCCTTCTAACGCTGTTATTCTGTATTCTAAAGACTCGGCTGTTTAAGAAGCCATTTGAGGATATGGACATCTGGTCCAACACTGCAATGGCCCTGTTATGGTTTGTGGGAAGTCCATGTTTTATATTTTATTAAATTTTCATTTTAATGCTTACTTGTTCTATAAGCCGCTTAAGTCTCTCTGGATATCAAGCAGTAGAGAAGCATTAGTAAATAAATAAAATAAATATTGACATCGCTACATCATTGCTTTTCAACACGATAAATAATTCCTGTTTCCTTTTTTGTAATCTTCGTAAGCATAAAGTAAACTAACCATACAAACTTATAATGAGAAAAGAATCCTGATGAGACCCAGCTGTGCAGAGGGGATGGGAAAGCAACTCTGCTTTCGTCTTGTAGTATTTATGTAAACCAAACAGATGTTTTAGTGTGCACGGACATTGCTTGTGGACTCTGGAAGTGTTCCGAAGAGAACCGTTAAGAGCTGAGCCTTGTTCTCGCCAACCCATTTTACCTTGTCTGCGTCTACTTTTCCTCTGATGAATTCAGACTTCCAGAACTGCAGCGCTTGCTCTAGTGTTAAGCCAATGCCTTTGAGAAATAAGCCATATTGCATACGGCCTCCGTGGCGGAGATGATGGTTATCACGCAGAGCTCTGTGGAGCTGCCGCATGCAGAGAGGAAATGATTTAACCGAAAGCTGTAACAGGAAAACTTGGATTAATGATCTGCAGGCTACATTAACTTACAGGCTGTATTTCGATCACCAACCAGAAAGGTGAAGAGTTTGAGAAGAGAATATTTGCATACAGTAGACTTCCCGGGACAAAGGAAAAACTCTATTCCACAATTTCAATATAGTGTCAACATTTAGTTCTAATTTGGGGGGGGGGGGCAAATGCAAGAATAAATGGAAAACAGATGTTAAAAGGTATTAAAATTGTATTAATTACAGTAAAAAGCATAAATCAATATAAGTAATTAATCTAGAGTCTCATTCTATTTTGATAGCATCTTTACTAGCCCTCCCTCTAATATGTTCTAAATTAATAGCACAGATGTTAGTTATCTGGGGAAATTTTTCTGTTCATTTAAAGCTGTTTACCATGTTTACTTAAAAGGAAGACAAGGCTAAATTTGATTGCCTACCATCAATGCTAGGAAACACTCATAGGGGGAAAAAGATCAAGACAGATAAACATTTCTGTGTATTTCTATGTCTGGCTTTCCTACTTTGTCAACTTGTATATCACTAACGTTAGCCAAACCAACTCCTGGCCTCCATATATGTGCATGCAACATACCTATATTTGTACGTATATCCATTCCAAAAGAGGGCAGGGCCAACACAAAAATATGGATTTTTCTTAGCTGAAGTAGCAACCGCTAATTAAAATTGTAAAATAAGACCCCATCACCTGCAAATGCTAACCATTTTGTCCCATAGAAATGCATACTACAATATATACACGTCAGAGGTGGGTTCCTACCAGTTCGCACCTATTCGGTAGAACCGGTTCGTCAAATCTACCAAACAGGTTAGAAGAGGTCCCACCAGTGGACCCGGAAAGCAGGCCACACCTACAGAAGAGGTTCAAAAATTTTTTGAAACCCACCACTGGTCCTTGGATATGATTATTCTACACTACCATGCTCCTATTTATAAAACTCAGTGCCTCTGTGAAAGGTAAGGATGACTACTGCGTTTGTGGTGCAATCAGAACATTGCGTGTGTTGAAGTTGTTTTAACGCAAACCAAAGATGCCTTTTAAAAAACAAGTTGACATCCTATTCTTATGCATGCCAGTGCTGTGTGTGAGGTAATTTAAGGTGGTTCTGACAAGTGTCATCGGCATCTTCATATCCGGTCACATGGGCGGCAAGCCACTCCCATCCGGTCACATGGGCGGCAAGCCACTCCCACAAAGGAGGCCACACCCACAGAGTAGTTTCGAACAATTTTTGAAACCCACCACTGATACACATATACTCCTTCCTCCTTCCAGCAAAAGACAATAACAAATATTGGCTGATAAGAAATATGAAGTAGTAGTTTTGAAACCAGATATAGTAAGTCCGGGAGATAATTTTTTTCAGGCAGCCAAGCAGGGCGTGGTCCTCTGACTACTGCAGGAAATTGCAGAAACTTGAACTGCAAGAAATTGAACAAGGGAGAGGAAGGGAGGCTTGGGTGATTGAAGAGGTAAGTGGATAACTTTGCTGGTGATATTGTGATGATATTTTGGTTTCCTCTGTGGCCAGGGTTTAGGGTTCAATGCCTGAACCCCTCACAAATGGGCATGGGCTCATGTGAAAGTTTTGCTTTACTTATGCTCCTGAGTGCTAGTCATATTCTCTTCTTGTTTCATGTGTTTTAAACCTACTTACATTCATTTAAGCATACATTGTTCTATGAGTTATGTTTTATTCTTCAATTCTTTATATATGGACCATTGTAGTCTCTATATGAATGTTGCAGTGGTGGGTTTCAAAAATTGTTGGAACCGACTCTGTGGGTGTGGCCTCCTTTGTGGGAGTGGCTTGCCACCCATGTGACTGAATGGGAGTGGCTTGCCACCCATGTGACCAGATATGAAATTATGAATTAGTACTTAAGTCGGTCCAAGTAGCTATTCAGAAACTCTGGCATTGAAGCATGCAAGTCTTAAAGCTGTCAAGTTACAAGATCCTTGCCAGTGGTGGGTTTCAAAATTTTTTGGAACCTCTTCTGTAGGTGTGGCCTGCTTTCCGGGTCCACTGGTGGAACCTCTTCTAACCGTAGATTTGACGAACCGGTTCTACCGAATAGGTGCGAACTGGTAGGAACCCACCTCTGGAATGTTGTCATCAGTATGTTTGAGATACCATGAATACAGGCAAAATTATTCAGTTTAACTAAAGTGAATCGGAGGCAATATACTTACAGCATCAATTTGTTCCAATGAAATTTTCCCCGCTGCTTTTTCAATATTATAATCTGGACCAACATATGCATGGCTATGATGTGGAAAAAGAAGAAAAGAAATAAATGTTATTTGTTGAATTTAAAAGGGCATTTTTGTTGTTACCACGAGAATGAAGGGCCAAATATTTTTGTTTACATAAATTTTATAAATATTTCAAAACTAGTCTTCAAGAAATAAATATGACTTTAAAATAATTCTTTTCACCTTGGAGAAATTAAGACTTTTTCTTGATATAAAACATTTCTGATTACCAGAATAATTTATTTAATAATTAATAATTTATTTTAGAGTTCAAGTAGAAGCAGATTATTTGAACTGCGTTGAATGATTTGAAAACAATTGTTAAATATTGTTTTTGGGTAAAATTCAGGTATAACCTCTCAGATGTTTCTAATTAAGGGAGCCATAGAATAATAATCTTTTCTCAAATTTTTAAATTGATTATATTACTTAGCAATAGGAGGAACTAAAACACAAAGACAAATGATATGCAGCTATAGTTCCATTATTATGTTTTTCAAAAGGTTTTGAATAGAGGGGGACATAAACCCCCTTTTTCAAGGGCAAAATATAATTTTGCAAATGTGAGCCAACGATTTACCTAAGGGAGAAGTCTGAAGTGTTGACTGGAAACAGATGTTGTATGTCAACAATATTGCTAATTATCTGCCATGGCACATTCATTATGTAAAAAACACTCAAATTACTTCCTCGTTATGGATACAAGTATTGAAATAGTATCTTTGAAGATAAATACAGTGAATCCATTGCCAAATCAACCATTCGTAAATAAAAAGCTTATTAATATCTGATTTATTCTTTTTTTCATTTAAAACATTTTTATTGCCTTCCCCAGTAAATTCCATGCTTTGCATAGTCTAAAGAACAGCAGCGTGCTCTTCTGTAGACGCACCCTGTCCCCAGGATTAGATTATTCCGCAGGCAGAGAAGTTGGACCTAGTTATGGGAAGAAGTAAAAGAATCCCATTCTGCCTTTGGGACAGAACATAAGAACAATCGATCCATTAGGCACAACACCTAGATCAGAGATGGCGAACCATTTTTGGCTCGCGTGCCGTAAGAGGGGGGAGCGCAGGGGGGGGTCGTGTGTGGGCGTGCCGCACCTATAATGCAATGTGCAACACACACTCCAGCGCACATGCACTCATGACAGGTGCTCCCCCCATTTTTTGCATGCTTTTTTCGCCCTCCCCAGAGGCTTTATAGGAGCCTGGGGAGGGCAAAAAGAGCCTCCCCCGCCCCCCCTGGAGGCCCTCCGAAGGCTTCAGGCGCTTCCCTGAAGCCTCCGGAGCGCAAAAAAACGGCCCTATTGGCAAACCGGAAGTTCGGGAATAGACTTCCGGTTCGCTCGTAGGGCCAGTTTTTTGCGCTCCGGACCCTTCAGGGGCCTTCCAAAAAACAACCCTAGAAGCAACCAGAAGTCACTTCTGGTTCACTCGTAGGGCATCCTCCGGAGCCTTCAGGGACCTTCAAGAGGCTTTCCTGAACACTTCAGAGGACTAAAAACAGCCCTACGAACAAACCAGAAGTGACTTCCAGTTTGTCCGTTGGGTCGTTTTTCATCCTCCGGAGCATTCAGGGAAGCCTCCGGAAGGTCCCTGAAGGCTCCGGAGGGTTTAAATCGGACCTACGAGGAAACCGGAAGTCCGTTCCTGAACTTCCAGTTTGCCTGTAGGACTGGTTTTATGCGCTCCGGAGGCTTCAGGGAAGCTCCTGAAGCCTCTGGAGGGCCTCTGGGGGGCGGAGGAGGCGGTTTTGGCCCTCCCCAGGCTCCTATAAAGCCTCTGGAACCTGGGGAGGGTGAAAAACGGCTTTAGAAAAGGCTGAACTTAGCTGGCCAGCACGGGCATGCGTGCTGGCGAGCTGACAGGACAACACCTCGCGTGCCCTGACAAATGGCTCCACGTGCCACCTGTGGCACCCGTGCCATAGGTTCGCCATCCTGAACCTAGACCCTACAAAAATGTCTTCACATTTTTTAATGCGAAAGAATAAAAATAAAATTCCCTCAGCTGCTCAAAACAGACCTGATTGGTACAAATGAGTTAGATTGTGGGCTTTCACAAGAAATGAGCCCCAAAAGTTCCACTAAATTGAGGTTCTACTGTGTTTCCATTACCTGAGGTGATTGAGCAGGGGTTGAAGTCTCTCGTCAGTTTGTACCACAGGCAGGGATCGGGCTGTTAGCTAAAAATGAACAAATACAAAAAGTCAGAGGAGCAATAATGTGCTCATATACACAAACAGACATGTACAGTGTTATCTGTGAGACAGAGATCTTATTTCCTAACTCATCAACCTGATACAGAACCTCAGCTTTTCACTATGCCTTTTATCTTCACTCCCTTTCCTGCTGATCTTGTCCTCAAGAAACAACAGACAGTAGCGCTGTTCAGACATTGTTAACATAATTCCCTCGTGAAAGTCTGAAATAAATAATTTGTCCATTACATCCCATATAAGCATCTTTGTTTACCATTGATGCAAACAACAATATGCATTGTTAGTACTCAGTAATTTATGACAGACCAGACTGATGCTTAATAAATTGGATTTGGACTACGTACTAGTACAAATCCTTACTAGTTACATTAGTAAAGAGATGCATCTGGTTGATTGGTTTTCAATACAAGTATGTTGTGCTTTTCAATGCTGATCAGGTTCGTCTGATTAATAACAAGGCAAGCAAAGGACAAGCTTGACCATTAAGCATTTTCTTCGATAACTGACAACCCCACATTTTATTATGCATTTTGTTTCAAAAAAAGAACAAAAATGCAGTGTCCTGGAACAATATCCCTGCATTTCACATTGATCTTGTCAAGATAATATATACACCATGTCTGTTAAAAAAATCAGAGATTCACAAATCACAAGCGAGACTACAACTTCAGCACCAAATCCTCTTAAGCAGCAATTATGATAATGAGCCATCGTGTTTCAGTGTGATAATTTCTTTTTTTTGTTAAACGCAAAGAAAAATAATACATAAATTAAACATTGAATTATTTGCATTCAGTTATTTCAAATCTTTCTTCTCTCGGGAGAAAAGAAATGCATGACACTAGTGTTGGGAGAGATATCCATCTGGTTCAGTTCCAAGCCAGGTGTGACGTTTCCAAGAGCTGACCTAATTAACTTACGAGCCTCGGGACAAAGTTCAAAAAAAAAAACCCATTCATTTATTAAGACTAACATCTTGGCACGGACTTCTGTGGAGCCGAAACTAAATCCCACTTAATGGCGTCTGAACTTTACCCCTGTGTCCCCTCCCCTCTGCCTGAAGTCATCAATCACATTCTCCAACAGGACATTACAGCAGGGTTCTGGACATGCGCATTTACATCCCAGTCACAGAAATATGAGACTTTTTACTCTGGTCAAAAGTATGCATGGTATTCCCCCCCCCCTCTTCTCTTGCTATTGCAATTGCTATTCTCAAGTTGATAGTAGTCATGGAAACGCTTTAGACATTGACACCAGGAGAAAGACATTGGAAACATCAAGGCTGATTGGAAAGATAGTTTAATGATGAAGCAGAGCCACCTGGATGCTCCTGGGCAGCTGACATGAAGTTGAGAGTAAAGGGTATGTATAACTTCTCTTGGGCTTTGCACTTGAGTTTCCTGTTCCTATGTAAGAACATGTATTCTCTTAGTTGTTGTCAGAGTCCCATGGCGCCATGTGGGGTCATGTTTGTCTGAGTCAAGTTTGGTTGAAGTTTGTTGGTGTCCTTAGGATATTGTGCAATGTAGTGAGCTCTGCTACTAGATAATCCTATTAGGTCCTGGAGGGTCATATCTTAATCCCATCACCCTGGAGCTGAAGGTCTTTTGTCTTGTGGATAGGCTGGCCCAGTCCTGCTGGGGCTATTAAGAAAGACTTGGGGGCTCCTTTCTGTCTTTAAAAACATGTTTCTCCTTTAGGGAATGAGAACAGCCTCAGAAATTTACCCACAGATCCTTTTAGATGTTTCATGTCACATACTTTCTTCTGCTTTATTCAAACGGGAACAAAGAAGCCTTTGCCAAACTCACACCCACCTACAAATCATGCTGGTTTGTAATGTTCAGCACCTTAGCCGGCACAAGTGGCTTGGTGTGGGGCAATCGGAATTGAGGTAAATCACAATTGCAAGACTCTATACTGGAGCCAACTTGTATCCAAGGATGCGCTAAGCATTCTATTCTCTCTCACAAGAGTTACTTCAACAAACACCACCGTGGCACGACAAAACCGCGCTCGACTAAAGCGCGCCCGATTAAACCGCGTCGCTGACGTCATCAACAGGGCGACAACAGCGAGCGCGGAGAAAGAAGGGCGCTTTAAATAGCGCTTTGAAAGCAAGCCGATTCAAGTTAAGGTAAGGGTTAGGTTTAGGGTTAGGTTTAGGGTTAGGTTAAAGGTTAGGGTTAGGGTTAGGGTTAGGGTTAGGTTAAGGGTTAGGGTTAGGGTTAGGTTAAGGGTTAGGATTAGGTTTAGCGTTAGGTTAAGGGTTAGGTTTAGGGTTAGGTTTAGGGTTAGGTTAAGGGTTAGGTTTAGGGTTAGGTTTAGGATTAGGTTTAGGGGGGTTAGGTTTAGGTTTAGGGGTTAATTTTAGGTTTAGCGTTTACAGCATGCTTTTTTCTCCGCGCTGTGATGATGTCAGTTACGCGGTTTCGTCGAGCGCCCTTTAGTCGAACGCGGTTTTGTGGTGGAACCAATACCACTCTTCAGCTTTCAGCTCTTGCAAAAAAAAATCCATAGTTCACTTTATCACGTAGTTTCCTTAAGTCAACAATATGTGATAAACTTTTTTTTCTCACATGCATATATTTTTCAGTGACCTGTTGGAGAACAAATATCTGGTTTGCACATTCCCTGCCAGGCAAATCCCCACATTGTACCTATTACCTTTTTTTTAAAAAAAAAAAATCACTTCTCGTGTCCTTTCGACCAAAATGCTGCCAAATATTTCCCCAGGGATATTTAACTAAGCCTCTTGTAGTTTTTTGCGTTCCCTTGCTATCTTTTCTTTTGTATAAAAGAATAATGGCATTTTTTTCTATCATTAGGCATATACCGGTATATAGTCTTCAAATATATATATATTTCTATATAGATACAGATATATTAACAAGTCTTACAACCACCTTATACGTATATTTAACATTTCTCTGGTTTCACCATATATGCCTGCAGTCTTATTATTTATCTATCTTTTCACAACATTCATGATTTCTTTTCCTGCTTGTCAAGAACAGTTTGGCCTCTGGGATTACTTTGGACCAGTTGTTTTTTTCCTATAAAGTTTGCTATTGCAATGAAATGTTAGGGCTGGGAAAATGCAAGCCCCTCTGAGTTTCTGGGAAGGATGGTAGCATCTCCCAAATCAGAAGGCATTAAAAGGAGGAAAAAAAACATAGATAAATTTAATTGTACAGAAAACCTAGAAAGAAATGAGAATTTGTGATAGGAATGTGCTAATCAAGTCTATGTCTGTGTGTGTGTGAGTGTGAAAGAGCAAGCACATGTGCACAGACACATGCATAATGTGTGTGTGTGTGTGTGTGTGTTCTGACCCCCTCCTCCATCCAGTAACGAAAGCCGAGACAAGCGTAAAATGGAATGTCCTTTAATAACAAGACCAGAATCTCGGTGGCTGAAAGCCAAATAAACAAACAGATAAGGACCTTGGCAGCAAGTCTGACAAACCTTGGCAGCAATTCAGACTAACTCTGGCAGCAACCCACCCTGCCAAGTTAGTTTCTCTTTAGTCCAAGCGTTGACTTCTGCAAGAAGGGCATGGCACAAGCAGTCTCTTTTATAGTCTGGAGAGGAGCCTAATGACCATCAGCTGAGCGTAATTACCTCCTGTAATTACATAGTTGTTCTTGACGCCAAGTAGCCCTTCGATGGCGTGCATCCAGGAACAACTCACTGCTGGTTTCTGGATCACTCTCTCTTGTCTCCTCCCCACTGATCCAAGGCTCAGGCGCCACCTGGTGGCCAACCAGTCTCTCTGCACCCTGCTCAGAGTTGGAACCCTGTCCAGGGTCCTCCACATCCTCCACAGCCGACTCATAGGGCCCCTCGCTGTTGGAATCTGGTGGCAGCTCCAATGGCTCCTGCCGGGCCACTACATATATATGTATGTATGTATCTATGTATATGTGTGTGTGTGTGTGTGTGTATGTATGTGTGTGTGTGTGTGTGTGTGTGTGTGTGTGTGTATATATATATATATATATATATATATATATATATATATATATATATATATATATATATATATATATATATATATATCTGTGTGTGTGAACGTGTACATGTACATGTATATGTATGATCACACTGTTGATGCTAATTTGCCTGCATGTAATACTTGATTTAAAAAATATACAATTTTCTATATGTGTTTACCAATTACATCTTCTTCACAATTCATGCTCCTGGCTTAAAATAAATTTTAAAAAACCATACAGTACTTTTGCCCAACAGTTAATATGCAATTTTAAATAGGTCACCCTGAGTGATTGTTTGGCATGTAATACCAAAAAATGATTGATCAAGGAACAACTACTTTGTTAATGTTGAAGCCAAATGTCACAATGCAAATGTTATGCAACCAGGGAAATCAATATTAGACCACGGTTTTGAATGCTGGAGTGCTGCTTACAACTAGATAGCTGACATTTCAATGCTGATCCATTTTTTTGAATTTGATTTCAACCTTTTAATACCTTTTTGTTCTTGAGAAATACTGAAAATTAACCACAAGAAAAAAAACACCTGTATTTTAGGGCTATGCTTTTCTAGATACTGGTTGCTGAACTTCCAAACATACTAATAAAAGTAATAGTATTCCCCTTTAAAGAATTGGCTTGGGTTTTCTTAAAGAAAAACCAGAACTTTTTATTATGAAGATAAATTGGATGGTTGAATAAGCAGCTTTAATACAAAGTCAAGAAGTATTCAAGCTTTGGTTCCTGCTGTCAATTCACACAAAAAATATCAGCTGTCTGGAGTGCATGAGTATAATCTCAAAATCTCTCTTTAATCCAGAGAGAATTTTCAGCAGTCTGGATCCCAAATCCAACCTCCTCCGATTGTGAGTATGGTGTCATTTTGTCATTCCCTCCCAATTCCCTTAATCTCTTGATGAGTGGCTAGCTCCTCTATTAACAAGGAAAATCAATGCATTCGAACTTTATACAAATGCAGATAAGAACAGAAGCATAAGTACTGAGACAGAATTGCTAATATTATCCTATGCAAGATTATTACCATTTACAATTTAATGATGACAGAGTATTTCAAAATAAAGGCTTAATTCCTAGTGGGTTTGATATTTGAGCCTACGTAAGTCAGCAAAAAGTTCCTCCTTGTCCTGTATTAAAAGATTTGGAACACAATTATTACTTCACAGACCGCAATATAAACTTGCAATACTAAACCCACCCATAGAACTACCTACAGGAGAAATCTCATTATGAACAAAAATTGCCTTCCATTATTATATTTCCGTGCCACTCTTTAACATGCTGCAGAACAATTTACGAATTAACATTCTGGACCATACCCATTGCTTTTCTTCCAATCTGAAAAACTCTTACAAAGCTGGCTGTTTTATAACTCTATTTAATCCTAATAAAATTATTCTTTTGGGTTTTTTTATTTTAAAGTCACCGTAAACACATTTCCTTAGAGCTTTAATTTAAAAAAAAAACACACCATTGCAAAGTCTTTTTTTTTTCTTCTATAACTGGGTGTATGATTATTCTTGCCCTGTTTTCATAACTGCAGACTTGCTGTAGCTTACAGTTGCTAAAATTTCATTTAGCTTGTGACAAGCTAGGTAGGTAGGTAGGTAGGTAGGTAAGGAAGGAAGGAAGGAAGGAAGGAAGGAAGGAAGGAAGGAAGGAAGGAAGGAAGGAAGGAAGGAAGGAAGGAAGGAAGGAAGGAAGGAAGGAAGGAAGGAAAAAAGTTTTAAATTTTGGAGTGTTCAAAATACATTGATGCAAAACATGTTTTATTTTAAGAAGCAAGGATAAATGGGAAGATACTTGATAAGCCAAGGTCACAACTTGTCATTTCAAAGAAAGTAAATAGTTACTAAGGCATGTTGTCTTATTTTGAAATTTAACAAATTTTTTTCTCGTTAAAATATTTTTATTTTCCATTTTTCATTTTCATACAGTCACATATATACTGTGCATAACCGGAAATTTAACAATTTCATCTGGTTGTTTCTAGCCCAAGTACCAAAACTAATGATTATTTTAAGCATGACAGAATACATATTTTTCCTCTTCATGTGTAGTAAATGTATGTAGGTTTAGAAAACTAAGCAATTATTAGATGCAGATTCAGTATGTTCTTTTCCACAAATGTCTTTTTTTTCTCTAGAGAGATACAGGGATGTGTAGTCACTAGAGGCAGGGGAGGCGTGGCCTCACCAGTCATGAGGAAAAGGAAAGAATTTTAAAGAATTTTTTAAAAATAATTAAAGCCAAGGTAGTTGCTGCCAGACTCCAAGTCACAGTGACTTAGTCTTAACTATAGGAGGAGGCGAGAGAACTATGGGGCTCCTATGCATAAGGAATTTTTCACCTTTTAAGAGTTAAGCAAGGGTTAAAAAGCGAAAAATTCTGTATGCAAAGGAGGCACGTGATTCTCCCGCCTCCTGATCTGGGAGCAGCGAATCATGCCTTCCTTGCAGTTGAGCGACTGCGCAATCTAGCAGCAGGAGCCTTGCTTGCAAAACGCGCCTGTGTTGGAAAAGTTCATGCTCCGAGCAAGTTCAACTCTCCACTTTGCATCGCGGGAGCCGCCAAGAGCAGAACCATCAGAAGACTCAGAGGTCTCTTATTTCAAAAACTCTCCCTTAAGAATGATTAAGTCTGTATTAAGACATTATTGTTATTATCACCCCCGACATGGGAAATTAAAGCAATCTGCATATGGAAGCCACTTGGGAATTTATGGCCAACAAACATGGTAAGCGAATATGGGGCTACTGAGAAGTAAAGCCTAGAGATCAGGGGTGGGTTGCTAATCCCGTTCCAACCGGTTCGGTTCGGGGCGGCGGCATCCTCATGCACGCGTGCAGTTCATACATGCGTCTTAGCGCCTGCGCGATGCTCCAGCTGCTCGCGGAGACTCACGCAGGCGCTGTATGTGCCATCCAGCTGCTCACGGAGAATCGCGCAGGCGCTGTATGTGTCATGCGCCTACGTGGAAGCGCAGAAGCCTTCAAAGACCGGTAAGGAGCGCGGGCGGGCGGGTGGGCCCTCTGCCGTTCCAGGAAGTTACTTACTTCCGGGTTCGCCAACCAACCGGTTCGCGGGGACCGCCGCGAACCAGTTGAAACCCACCCCTGCTAGAGATGGATACAGCAAGTATAGGTTCAGGAATTTCTTGTATGCGGTTTGTCACAACGAACGCATTTTGTTCTGAAACTGCCTGTGTGATGGACAGTGAAGTAATACAATTTGCATTTAATAGATTTAAATAAGGCTGAATAAATCTTCACCTTTATGTGACAAGCAAGTCAAGACTGACAAGTAATGGAAGGCAGGTAAAAGTAAATGAATAGAAATTTGAATTGCCCTTGCCACTTATCTTGGTGAATCCAGCCCAAGAGGGAGGCATCCCGAATTTCACTATTCAGCCACTAAATGAAACTGTCTCCCTCAAAATGATAGTTCCACTACAGCGGTGATACGTATCCTCGTTTTAATTAACCTAATGGTCTATTCACCCACAATACTTGGAGGTCTTTTTCATTACCCTGAATTAACATTTTCTTTCCATTATATATCAGATAAAAGATACCAATTGCATGCCTGGTTTACAATTCATTTAATCAGCACCATTTTTTTTTAAACTCAGCAATAGCAACATACTTAAAGAAACTCAAGGACCGGAATGTATAATGGCCAGATTAATAATAAACCAAAAAGAAGACAAAAGGAAAGAGACAGACACTGAATCTTATTACAGAATACTTTTTTGTTAACCACGCTATAATTCTAAATCCATTGCCATTCTAAAAGTATACAATGGTGGTGTTATTTTAGTAAATAAACTATTATTGCAGTAGATGTGACATTCAAAAAAAAAAAAAGAAAACCTCTCTATTTTTGAATACTTTAAATCATTTTTCCCTCAAAGCATATGGAATTTTTTCTAATGAGGGTTTAGATTTTTCAAGTATGATGTGATTCTCAGATTCATTATCACCTAAAAATAATAATGTCTTTTTCATCTTTAGCTTGTTTGAGTTGTCATCCTGCTTCCCAACATTCCTTGCCGTTGCTTTGCCCCTTACTTTAAATATAAAGTAATATTTAACAATATACTTTAAAATTGGGCTCATAGGATTCAGAAAAATCAAGAGGGTGCATTGAAAAATACGTTAGATACACAATATCTATGTTTTCCCTAACAGCATTTAATGCTCTCCTTCCAGAAGTGATAGGTTCCCATGCAACAGTGTTTTCCAACCTGGGAAGATACCAGATCTATTAACTTGAAGTCCCAGAATTCCAAATCAGCACAGCCATTTGCTGAGAAGGCTGGGAATTGCTCAGCTTAAGAAACATTGCTATGAAAATTTTCATTAGAGATATTACTGATATATATCAGACACACTTTGTTCTGACCCGCTCCTCTGTCTAGTAATGAATGCCGAGACAAGCTTAAATGAGAATGTCCTTTAATAACAAGTTCAGACTCTCAGTGGCTGAAAGCCAAGTAAACAACAGATAAGGACCTTGGCAGCAAGGCCGACAAACTTGGGCAGCACTTCAGACAAACTCTGGCAGCAATCCAGCCTGCCAAGTTTGTTTCTCTTTAGTCCAAGCATTGACTTCTGCAAGAAGGGCATGGCACAAGCAGTCTCTTTTATAGTCTGGAGAGGAGCCTAATGACCATCAGCTGAGCGTAATTACCTCCTGTAATTATGTAGTTGTTCTTGATGCCAAGTAGCCCTTCGACGGTGTGCATCCCGGAACAACTCACTGTTGGTTTCTGGATCACTCTCTCTTGTCTCCTCCCCACTGATCCAAGCCTCAGGTGCCACTGGTGGCCAACCAGTCTCTCTGTGCCCTGCTCGGAGTTGGAACCCTGTCCAGGGTCCTCCACATCCTCCAGGGCCGACTCATAGGGCCCCTCGCTGTCGGAGTCTGGTGGCAGCTCCAATGGCTCCTGCCGGGCCACAACACATTTCTCTTACTGTTTTTAGATAGCTCAGACTTCCCAGGGACCCATCATCATTTGCCATCTCTGATAATGGTCAAAGAAAGACACCAAACTTTGTGAGTATCTTCATGTGCACATTATAAAAATATCTTGATAAGCATACTAGAATAGAATAGAATTCTTTATTGGCCAAGTGTGGTTGGACACAAGGAATTTGTCTCTGGTGCATATGCTCTCAGTGTACATAAAGAAAAATAAAATACACTCATCAAGAATCCTAAGATACAACACTTAGTGATAGTCATAGGTTACTAATAAGCAATCAAATCGTACTAGGAAACAAATAAAACACTATAAATTGTAAAGATACAAGCAACATGGTTACAGTCAAAAGTGGAAAAAGATAGGTACTAGGAAGGATGAGAAGAATAATAGTAATATAGTATTAGTAAATAGAGGCTAAGGATTATGAACAAAAACCAATTATGTTTTCTTCGCTGGAATACTCTGGTTCAGAGGAACCAAAGGACCATTCAGTCTGGCAATTGGCACAAAGATGAAAGCGTTGTTTCAAATTTTCGAAAAGCTAGTTGAATTCCTTACTCAGGAACTTCAGTGAAATAATGCTATAGCTACAAATTAAGGAGACATGTACTTGGAAATCAGAGATGTAATTCTGTCTTTCTCTGCAACTTATGAGACTGGCTAAAGTGGTAACTCACTTGATATAGTTCAAGAAATAATTATTATGAGCCAGCAAGCAATTTGTCTCAGATACATTAAGGCCATTTCTCTCATCAGAAAAGTAAGAGTGGTAGTCCAACCAAGATAAGAATTGCCTTTTAATTTCATTGCTTCGGTACAGATATTTTAAATTAAACATCAAAAGAGTGATAATTTAAAATAGATATCAAAGTAATATAGCGTGACAGATATTAATACGTTTTTGTTTGTTTCACAATTTTTGTGCCATTGGATGCAAAAATTAGGTCATTCATTATAACATTTATTGATGTGCTGTGCATTTCAATGCCACAGAATACACTGTGGAGAGGACGGTTACTGGTGGAGAAAATGGACTAGATAGGATTTGGAGGGTGCATCCAGTAGCATTCCACCAGTGGTCCAATGGAATGCAAAAGTGAAATTCTTGCAACATACTTTAAAGTAATATTTAACAATATGCTTCTTTTTCCAGGGACATCCGCTAGTAGGATTGGAGCGTGACCCCTCAAAAGGGCGAAAGACAAAATCGCGCCCGACTAAACCGCGTCGCTGATGTCATCAACGCGGCGACAACAGCCAGCGCGGAGAAAGAAGGGCGCTTTAAATAGCACGTTGAAAGAAAGCTGATTCAACTTAAGGTAAGGGTTAGGTTTAGGGTTAGCTTTAGGGTTAGGTTATGGGTTAGGATTAGGTTTAGGGTTAGATTAAGGGTTAGGTTTAGGGTTAGGTTTAGGGTTAGGTTAAGGGTTAGGTTTAGGATTAGGTTTAGGGGGGTTAGGTTTAGGGGTTAAGTTTAGGTTTAGGGTTTACAGCGTGCTTCTGTCTCCGCGCTGTTGTCGCCCTGTTGATGACGTCAGCGACGCGGTTTAGTCGGGCGCGGTTTTGTCATTCGCCCTTTTGTCGGTGAACCGGATTGGAGGATAGTCTGGATGAAAGTAATGTGCTTGTATATATGTGTTGGGGAAACTTCCAATAATATGCTTGTGTAATGTACATATATAAAGCCCTTGGTCTGATCCAGCCTATTGTCTTTATGTTCTGGTGTTATTGCAGATGAAGGGGAACGCTGCGTAAATAAAGTTTTTATTGACAACCCCTGATAATCTATTTCCTGTTCGTTCAAGTTCTCCAGCATATTCCTACACATATTTATTCAGGGAGAAACTATTATACACAATGGCATGTTTCTAGACAGGTTCATAAAGCTGCGGGTTTAAATATATATATTTTATATCCTTGAGCCCTGCTTCATCCACTCCATTTGGCCCAGTGAGCTTTTAATACCTCGAGATATTAAATCTTAAGGTAATAACCACAAGTTTCATTTATTTTTATGATAGGTTCAATAACCTGACTCGCAAAAGATGTTCTGTCACAGAGCAATGTTTGCAAGCTGTGGCACAGTGCTCCAGGGTGCTGGAGCAAACTCACTGGGGCACTGTGGGATATTTTACATTTTTGAAGAAAACACCGCAAGATCCAACATCTGTCGGACAATGCACGAAGTATTTGCTTGAGGGGGGTTCACGCTTTTAGCCTCAGGGCCCTATGAAAAAAAAATAATACCGAGGCACCAAGTGTGCTATAAACCGAGAACATTTGCCATAGAGCATAATTTAAAAACCATAATAGCCGGGCTCATACATCAAGCTGAATCAAAATTAAACAAATCACTTTATATGCAAATGAAGCCACTCGCAATAATAATTAAATGCTATAAAGACAATTTTGATATTTTTTTTTAAAAAAATGATAAAACAGTTAAAATCACATCAACTAAACGAAACTGAAAAGGTCTGGTTAAAAAACAGGTCTTGAATCCTTTCCTAAAAACACTTTTTTCCTTACAAAAAGGTCACTCGTTCCATATTTCCCATAAAAGGCTCCCTCCTGTGTGCTGGACAAATAGAGCTTGGAAAGTGAGTGCATTTTTAAGTGGATTTAATATCCAGACAAGCTTGTACTGAAATACACTCTGCCTAACATAATTAAATATCAGCCACTTTTGCCTGTAAGGTCAAAAAAAAAAAGAAACTTAAATTGTGCCAGGAAAATAAGTGACAACTGGGGTACAACTTTCTAACATGCATGTAATGCATCATAATATTTATTTTGTTTTATTTATTTATTTCGTCAAGCATGAATTAAAATAACAGAATCAGCAAAAAAAACCACTTCTATTAGTTGAAGCTTGCAGCCCCTCTTAAAAAGATACCCCTCACAATTTTGCAGTCGGGAATATAAATCAGGCATGGGTGACTCTGGTAAATACTATCCAGTTTAGAAATGATATCAGCTAATAATTATAATTTTGCAAAGCAAGCTGAACTCCAAACCAAGAACCAATTTTCCTACTGAGCAATGTTACCTGGATTCTAATGATGGTTTGTTCACGTGCATCTAACTAAAATTATGCTAGCTACTCCATGTGTAAGCAAATTCCAACATTAAGCGTGAAACATTTATTTTTGTTGATAAAGACCTTTGCCTTCAACTGTAATTGTCATGCCAGGATAATAGCAATAGCAATAGCAATAGCAGTTAGACTTATATACCGCTTCATAGGGCTTTCAGCCCTCTCTAAGCAGTTTACAGAGTCAGCATATCGCCCCCACAGTCTGGGTCCTCATTTCACCCACCTCGGAAGGATGGAAGGCTGAGTCAACCTTGAGCCGGTGAGATTTGAACAGCCGAACTGCAGCTAGCAGTCAGCTGAAGTGGCCTGCAGTACTGCACTCTAACCACTGTGCCATCTCGGCTCCTAAAGCCCACTGTATGAAGATCTCCTCTCTCAGAAGCCTTTGGGTTTATATTTCCTGCTTTACCTAGCAGTCTTAGTATAGGTCACCCTTGATTCACAATCATTCATTTATTCCTTGATTTACAATCATTCATTCATTCGAAGTTACAGTGGCGCTGAAAAAGGTTATTTGTAACCGTTTTTCCCATTTACAACCGTTGCATCATCTCCATGGTCATGTGATCAAAATTCAGGCGCTTGGCAACAGGCTCATATTGATGACGGTTGCAATGTCGTGGGGTCATGTGATCTTCTGACAATGGAAATGTCAAATTCCGGTAACAATTGTGTTAGTAGCAATAGCAATAGCAGTTAGACTTATATACCACTTCATATGGCTTTCAGCTCTCTCTAAGCGGTTTACCGAGTCAGCATATCGCCCCCAACGACAATCCGGGTCCTCATTTTACCCACCTGGGAAGGATGGAAGGCTGAGTCAACCTTGAGCCGGTGAGATTTGAACAGCCGAACTGCAGAATGCAGTCAGCTGAAGTAGCCTGCAGTGCTGCATTTAACCACTGCGCCACCTCGGCTAATTTAGTAATTTAACTGCAGTGATCCATTTAACAGCTGTGACAAGAAAGGTTAAAAAAATGGGGCACAGCTCACTTAACAACTGTCTTCCTTAGCAACAGAAATGTTGGGCTCAATTGTGGTAATAATTTGAGAATTACCTGTATAGCCACTTGGTACTTAGTATTAATCATCTATGTTCCAGGAGAATGACTTTACCACATGCCCTCCCTGCTAACCCTAGCGTGTGAGACAGACAGGAATCCCGCAATCTATGTGCTTTACTGGCAAGAAGAAAGTGAGGAAGGAGTAAAAATGGAATTAAAATTTAGAGGGCCACCTTCTGGCTCCTGTAGTTTATGTGCACATAACTAGATAAATGAGCCCTTTTTCTTTTAAGTGGTGGAGGGTAAAGTTAGACCAGAATTACAAATCAACTATTAAGAAAAAGAGAATGTGAGAATCCCTTTATAGCAGGGATGTCAAACTCGTGGTCCACAGGCCAGATGCGTCACACACTGGCCACGCCCACTCCCAGTTTAGCGAAGGGGGGGGAGTTGCGATATGTCACGTGACGATGTGTCATCATCACTGAGCCGAGGTGGCACAGTGGTTAGAGTGCAGTACCGCAGGCCACTTCAGCTGACTGCTAGTCTGCAGTTCGGCGGTTCAAATCTCACCGGCTCAAGGTTGACTCAGCCTTCCATCCTTCCAAGGTGGGTAAAATGAGGACCCAGATTGTGGGGGCAATATGCTGACTCTGTAAACGGCTTAGAGAGGGCTGAAAGCCCTATGAAGCGGTATATCAGTCTAACTGCTATTGCTATTGCTATCATGAGTTTGACATCCCTGCTTTATAGCTTCAGGTAATCACATAAACGAAATAAAAACACAATACACTAAAATCAGGAGTAGCATCTTAAAGGAGTCTTATCAAAAAGTCATAAAGCTTGAGAGGGATCATAAGGGTATGATGTATATATGTTGCTCAAAGATCCCAAGAGGCATCAACTATACAATCAATGAGCTTACATAGATCAAGACCACAGAGAAATAGAATATTTCATAATATAGCCAGCTAGATGATTTTAGGTATTAGGTACTTTAGGCGCTTTTAGCGCTGTCAATCATCCATTTAAATAAATTCTGTATGCTAGAAGCACATTACTAACTGAACCTAAGACACATAAGTCAAAAGATTAAGGAAATCGTAAGGGGAGGCCTGTTTTGTATATTTTAATCAACACACGTGCTGCGTGAATTCAATTAGTAATCATTACAACAGTGAGAAAATGGAAATTAAAGACGCACATACTACAGATTAAACAAAGACTTTAAATTAAACGGGAAAAGGGAGCATCACTAACACATCAGTATCAATCTTTAATATCAGTTGAAACAACTGTATAAATCTGGGATGAAATATTCTAATAAACTGTTACAATGATCATCACCTCTAAAAAAAAGTCATTAGGGGCCAGCTATTGTAAGTTCAAAGAACCTAAAATCCTTCAATAATGCTCTTTTTTTTGCAAAATATTTATACAATGATTTGGAGCCAGCCTCTCTGACTTCAATTACTCAGAAAAATGGAAACAGAGAATTATAAATGTACCATACAAGTGGATTTCTGCTTAGCCAATAACATTTCCCATCACCTCTGCCAAAATATCCAGATCCTGCCCTGGAGAGTCTCCCAACTTCCAAAATTAAATTGGGTGGAAGGAAAGTGACACTATTGGATGCAATCCTTAGAACTCAAAATTCAGATAATTATTTCTAAGTGAAATACTACCAAAAAGCAAAGAATCAAGAAGATGGTGATAATATTATCCATTCAATCATGATGTCCAACTCTTGGTGATTCTATGGACTGGGTCTCTCCATATCTTCCAATCTTACACTAAAAGAATCAAGGTCATTTACATAAAAGGGCAACATTTTAAGAAATTGTAATTTTACATGTTTCCTTGAAAATAAGACCTCCCTGGATAATAAGCCCACACAGGCTTTGAGCGCATGCGCTAAAATAAGCCCTTTCCTGAAAATAAGCCCTCCCCAAAAATATTGCGACACAACAGCAGCCATGAGGTCATCACACTCGCCGCCTCCTGTACCTCAAAAATAATAAGACCGCCCCAAAAATAAGGCCAGGCGCTTATTTCAGGGGTCAAAAGAAAATAAGACCTTGTCTTATTTTTGGGGAAACACAGTATATAAAATTTTGATATACTGTTCTATTCTGAGCAAAAATATTTGATATTAACCTTGTCATACAGGTCTTGTTTATTTATTTTGTCAATTATTTTTGCAAGACTATAGATCTTGTTGATTTGTGGTTCTTCTTAGTATGCACTATGTATTTTTGATTACAAAACAAAATCTAAACCATGGTATAAAAATGAGTAAACAATGAGTTATTCTTTTCATGTTTATCATGTAAAAAACAAGCAAATCAAATGTTGGCTGTTTGAGGGGGGGTTTTGTAAACAAGATTCTGAATTCTTTATAAACATATTACCACACCAGCACATTCTAACTCTGTGTACTATTTCTAGCTTGATTATCTTTCTTAAAAGGGGACTCGGTGGTTCAGTGGCTAAGATGCTGAGCTTGTCAATCAGAAAGGTCGGCAGTTTGGCAGTTCAAATCCCTAGTGCCGCGTAACGGAGTGAGCTCCCGTTACTTCTGCCGACCTAGCAGTTCGAAAGCATGTAAAAATGCAAGTATAAAAATAGGGACCACTTTGGTGGGAAGGTAACAGCGTTTCGTGCACCTTCGGCATTTAGTCATGTCGGCCACAAGACCATGGAGATGTCTTCGAATGGTGCTAGCTTTTCGGTTTTGAAACAGAGATGAGCACCACCCCATACAGTCAGGAACAATTAGCACATATGTGTGAGGGGAACCTTCACCTTTTTATCTTTCTTAAATTGGTTTCACAGAATTTCCAAATCATATTTAAAGAAAATCAAAAGATTATTCAGAAATATTCTAAAATAGCATTTATTTCCACCTGCCTTGGTATGGGAACTAGCCAAGCGATCTCTATAATTCCTTCAGTTGTTCCCTGTGAGTTAAAGAAGTTTTGAAATCTCCAGTTTATTAGAATTACTGTTGCATCGTGATCAACCAGCCTACAGACTACAACATGCTAGACTCATTTTCAGTGATTTTACTTCAGAAAGTCATTAGAAGCTTAATGCTAAGCTCGGTTTTTGAAATGGAACCAATGTAATGTTATAGCTAAATCAATGATAGCCCTTCTGAAAAGAATTGTGTGGTAAATCTAAGCACTTTGTTCTTTAACAGCTTGCCATCTGTGAACATTTCCACCAGTTAAAAATAGATGGTTGACTGAAATGAAACCATTAGAATTACTATAGATTGTACACGACAGATGGCTTGTTTATGTAACAGTTCCAAGGAAACATATTTGTTAACAACTTCTTTTAAGTTGCCGCTGTTGTCTGCAGCCTAACAAAATGTCTGAACCACCCTATCATATTTATTTCTCCTTTAACTGTAGAGGGGAATACCTAAAGGCAATAAAAATCTTTGACAAAGCTTGAGAAACTCGAATATATACTGTATTTTTCAGAGTATAAGACACTCCGGAGTATAAGACGCACCTTGGTTTTTAGGGAGGAAAATAAGAAAAAAAAATCTGCCTTTGCCTACCACATCCAAGGTATTCAGCTGACACATAGCAACAAGGTCAGCCAATGAATAGGCATAGCAACTAAGTCAGCCAATGAGGGCCATTTGGACTCTGAAATTTGCTGTGTGAGCAAGAAGGAGACAGGAAGGAGCCTGGCTTAGGAGAGAATTGAAAGTGAAACTGCTTGTGTTTTGCTTGTATTTACTGCTACTTTGGAAAACCTGCTTTTGGTAAACTATTGTACATTATTATTATTTTGAACCCTGCTGAATCAGTTACTGTGCTTTCTGAATGTGATTGCTGCTGCAGGTCAGATTTAGCATTTATTGCAGCCTGTTTCAGCACAGCTGATTGGCGGGTAGATCAGACTGCCGGAATACCCCCAATCAGCTGTTCCAGGCTGCAGGGATTGGCACAGGCCATCACTGTCTCCATAACTCGGGTTTTTGGCTTCTGGTGGGAGTGGGTGGGGCTTCATTCAGTGTATAAGACGCACCCAAATTTAAACTGTGCCAGGAAAATAAGTGACAACCGGGGCGTAACTTTCTAACATGCATGTAATGCATCATAACATTTATTTTATTTTATTTATTTATTTCGTCAAGCATGAATTAAAATAACAGAATCAGCAAAAAACCACTTCTATTAGTTGAAGCTTGCAGCCCCTCCTAAAAAGATACCCCTCACAATTTTGCAGTCGGGAATATAAATCAGGCCTGGGTGACTCTGGTAAATACTATCCAGTTTAGAAATGATATCAGCTAATAATTATAATTTTGCAAAGCAAGCTGAACTCCAAACCAAGAACCTAGTTTCCTACTGAGCAATGTTACCTGGATTTTAATGATGGTTTTTCACCCAAATTTTCACCCTCTTTTTTTGGGGGGGTGGGGAAGGTGTGTCTTATCCGTCGAAAAATATGGTTGGCAGTCCTCGACTTATGACTATCGCTCACCCCAAAATTTCCGCTGTTAAGCGAGAGACATTTGTTAAGTGAGTTTTGCCCCATTTTATGACTTTTCTTGCCACAATTGTTAAGTGAATCATTGCAGTTGTTAAGTGAGTAACAAGGTTGTTAACTGAATATGGTGTCCTCATTTGTCAGAAGGTTGCAAAAGGTGATTGCATGACCCCAGGACACATAAATACATGTCAGTTATCAGTTTTGATCATGTGACCATGGGGCTGCTGCCACAGTCGTAAGTGTGAAAAACAGCTGTAAGCCACTTTTTTCAGTGCCACTATAACTTTGAAAGGTCACTAAGCAAACTGTTGTATGTTGAGGATTTCCTGTATATCTTATTGGATACATTAAAAAAATCCACTTTATAATTACAGAATCCATTTAATATCTTTGCACTGTAGAAAAATAGACGAACAGGAAGCTAACTCTACCTTGTTACCATCCATCTTGCATTTGTTAAACATGAGAATTTATTGGCAATTCTAGAAGTAAGCAAACTTGAGTTGCCACCAAGCAATGCAAATAGTTCCATGTTGGCAATTCCCATAATGCCAGTGATCAAAACGGGTATTTCACTTGCTTAATCAAAAAGATACTCTTCCACTTCAAGAACATGCATGATAACTTCCATTCTAATGTTATACAGTGTTTACGCCACAATGGATCATCCTCAAAGAGACAAGCTTAAAATCAAATTCATATCAGGGTGGATAAAAATCAGTATTTTTTTTAAAAAAAAATTAAACACCGGATTTTTAACTTTTAAATTGGATTTTTTTATTTTTATCGAATTTATTTGGAGTAAAAATCTATCCAAAGATAGTTTTCTATTTAAGATACATTAATAATTTAGTTTATTCAGCATGAAATGGAGCTTAGTTATGTGCAGTGGTGGGTTTCAAAAAAAATTGGAACCTCTTCTGTAGGTATGGCCTGCTTTCTGGGTCCACTGGTGGAATCTCTTCTAACCGGTTCGGTAGATTTGACGAACCGGTTCTATCAAACCGGTGCGAACCCACCTCTGGTTATATAGCATGAGGCTGTATATCCTTCAATATTGGGAGTGTCGGTGAGTCAACAGGGAGTCAGAGGAGGAGCCACTGTGGAACAAATGACAGTCGCTCTTTAAAAATTATTATTTAGTTGATTTTAATGAAGCCTTTTTACTAGTGATTTAAATCGACTTGATTTAAATCAAATCCACCCTGATTCATATGCCATTATCAAATTGATAATGCACTCAGTTCTCAAATAGGTGGCTTACAACTGTATACACAATCATAAGTTAGTATCTTCACAAAAAATATTTGCATTTCTGACTACCATATGCAGCTATACCTGCTGCTAAAACTTCTGTTCCTAAAATTCTTATTGAGCACGCAGACAAAATAGTTTGCTAACTAACCATATGTAAGACGTCTTCCACTGCCTTCACCTGGGTTACTTTATTGATTTCAGAATGTCACGTACAACCCTTAAATTTCCTGGTGGTCTTCTATCCAACTATTCAAGACCAGTGCTGCTTAGTTCTTTATTTTAAATTTCTGAGGTCTGGATGGTGCTGCTACTGGTTCCACCACAAATGCGCGAACAACAAAAGCGCGCCTGACTAAACCGCAGTGACAAAACTGCGCTGACAAAACCGCGTGACGAATGAGCGACGAATGAGCCCTGAAGCGTGCCGACAACAGCGCACCGACAGAAGCGCGCTGTAACCTAACCCTAAACCTAACCCTAACCCTAAACCTTACCTTAACTTAAATTGCGCTTCTGTCGGCGCGCTGTTGTCGGCGCGCTGTTGTCGGCGCGCTTTTGACATCGCGGTTTTAGCACCGCGGTTTTGTCAGCGGGCTTATGACGTTCGCGCTTTTGTCGGGTCACGGCTGCTACTGGCTGGGGACTACCTGAAGTAATTTGAATAATAACACTGTGCACTTTAATTTAGAATCAACACGGAACTCCAAATCATCAGATTGGATCAGTTGAAATTCTGTCAAAATGTACTGTAAATATCCTACCTGAGCCATTCTCCCTGTATAGGAGTAGGAGAATGAAGGAAGATATCCACAAGGCAAGATCTTAATCTGAAACCTAGCTGATACTTGGCAAAGGACTCCAAACTGAATGGAAAGTCTATTAAGGAAGTAGAAATTTCCAGTACTGTATTCCTCATGTATAGTTCATTTCAATCGTGACCCGTCAAAAGCGCGTTCCACAAAAGCGCGGACGACGAAATCGCGTATGTGACGTCATCACAACGCGACGAAAAAGATCGAAAAATTGAAATAAAAATTAAATTACAGCAAGCCGATTCACATAAAGGTAAGGGTTAGGTTAAGGGTTAGGGTCAGGGTTAGGTTAAGGGTTAGGGTTAGGGTTAGAGCGTTAGCGTTACATTTAGCGTTAGGTTAAGGGTTAGGGTTAGGTTTTTCGTTACGTTAAGGGTTAGGTTTAGGGTTAGGTTTAGGGTTAGGTTAAGGGTTAGGTTTAGGGTTAGGTTTGGGGGGGTTAGGGTAAGGTTTTGGCTTTATTTTTACATTTTTCGATCTTTTTCGTCGCGCTGTGATGACGTCACATACGCGCTTTCGTCGACCGCGATTTTGTCGTCCGCGGTTTTGTGGTGGAACCCATTTCAATTGCCTGCTCAATGGCTCCCTTGTATCTAGTTTTGACTTTGTTTTAGCATGGCCACTTAGCGCATTATATCTCATACAATTCCTTGCAAGGAATAATATTGATGTACTTCATTGTACAGGGACTGAAATTGTTCAGAAATTTTTTAAAAAACGCTGCAAGTGCCTTGAACTTCCACCATGGCCTAACAAATTCTAACGGCTATTTACTACCAGAAACTGAGAGATTAAAAAAAATAATAAATGGCACCACAATAATAGGAAGACATTAAATGAAATTATACTAAAATGAAAGCACTTCTCTATTGCACTTCAGCATGAAGCATCCAGAGGACAAAGTCATTTTAATCATGTTTTATACTGCAGTGTCAAAGTTATTACCTTATAACCTTGTATATGCATATTATAAAAATCATCCATTTATGTTACAGCGAATTACTTTGGGTTAACACTCAGAATTCAGTACCTGAAACAAATCTCAAGTGACAAGACCCTCATTAATCATAATTTTCAGATATTAAAGCCAAAACACAAAGCCTTCTTCTTCACAGTTTGAAGCTTCAGGTGATCAAATATTATTGAACACCATCTGCACAAAATTGCATACCCCTACTCTCAAATCCAAATAGAATTCACTGGCAAAAGCTACAATGATAGATGGTGTTTACAGAGATAAATAGTGGGTAGGTGGGAATGCAAATCCTTGACCAAAAAGCATGGAAGTATTAGTCCATGAGGAAAAAAAATATTAAGCCTTTCAACTTCGAAGCTCTAAGACCAGAGACTCTTAAACTGCTTTGTCTGAGATTTTTGAAATGAAATAGAATGTGTATATTTCCTAATAGCCATTTTATCTTCCCCACTCCGCTCTGAGATCATCATTAAAAAAATCATCTTCTTCAAGTTGTGTTTGAAAACACCTTGTGGTTCTCAGCACAAGAAGCATTCTCTAAATGAGAGATAATGGGCAAATACAAAAATAGTTAACGTATCCTGAGATGCTAGAATTTGTTCAAGGGGTATACAAAATACAATCAAGAGTATTTTGTTGGTGATGGAGGGATATGGCTGCCAATGGCTTCCTTATTTACTGTTACCAAAAAGTTTTCAAGTAGACAAAAGGGTTTCTGTAAAGTAAGACAAAGGACAGATTTTGAAACAAATGATGAATGTGTACAAACTGTTATTGAAATTTGAAACAGAAGAAAAACAAGCAAAAGATAAACATATGTTGGTTATAATACACAGGAAAATATATGGTTGAAAGAATGAAAAAGTATACTATGTTATGATCTTAAAGAGAACTTTTATAAATTATATACTGTTGGTATGTGACACAAGAGTAATTGTTTAGAATGCATAAAGGGACTTCACATTTCTGTTGGAACTATAAACAAGAAGAGTTGTGATCCACAGCTTTTTTGAGCATCAAAAAAAGTGCAAAAAAGTGGATGTGGATATGCAAAAAAGCTAGAAATGTGCAAAAAAAAGAGAGCTAGAAATTGTCTACTTTTTATGATGCTTGGTGGATGTTTAAAAAAGCTGGAACTTTTGCATTTAAATCAGAGGTGGGTTCCTACCAGTTCGCACCAGTTCGGTAGAACCGGTTCGTCAAATCTACCGAACCGGTTAGAAGAGGTTCCACCAGTGGACCCGGAAAGCCGGCCACACCTACAGAAGAGGTTCTAAAAAATTTTGAAACCCACCACACACACACACACACACACACACAGACTCACACAGAGAGAGAAAGAGAAAGAAAGGAAGAAAGAAAGAAATAAAAAAAGAAAAAAGAAAGAAAAAGTGAGAGATGAAAGAAAAAAAGGAAAAAGGGATAGAGACAAAAGGAAGGAAAGAGAGAGAGAGAGAGAGAGAGAGAGAGAGAGAGAGAGAGAGAGAGAGAGAGAGAGAGAGAGAACACATGGCCGGCAAGCCACTCCCACGAAGGAGGCCACACCCACAGAGTAGGTTTGAAAAATTTTTGAAACCCACCACTGATTTAAATCCATATACTGATTCAGAGGTTTTAAAGATTAATATACAATTGAAACTAGAATTCCTCTGCTTGGGACTTATGGACAAACAATTTGAAAAAATACATGGAACTTAGTTGTTGTATATAACCGAAGTGACATTATTGAACGCACAAAGATGGAAAGATTTATCAATACCTTCAATGGAGGAATGCTTAAAGATGATAGAACTTGTTAATATGACCCAACTGACTTGTCTGATTAGAGAAAGAACAAGATCTGTGTTTATTGCTGACTGAAAACTCCTATAAACTTTATACTTTTTGCATAAAACAAAAAAAATGAACTTATAATAGTTAGATAGGATAGATTATAGAAGAAAAAGAGGTGATTTTAAAGAAAGAGGTAAATTTATAGTTGTACTTAAAACTGCTACAAAGATTGGAAGCCACATCTTTTCGTCTTTTTCTTTCTTGCTCTCTCTCTTCAATTTCTTTTCCTTTTTTCTATCTTACTCTACGTTAGTTTGTATGAGCTGTTATCTTTGTTTTTAAGACTTTCAATAAAATTATATTTTGAAAAATCTCTTCCTCCTGGAACTTTTCCTGACAGGGAGGAAGAAAGCAAAGAAGGAAGATCAGATTTAAAGTTTCTAGAAATTGATAACTTTTTCCAGTTGGCTTAAGAAAAATACACTTTAAGACAGGGGTGTCAAACTCAAGGCCCGTGGGGTACTTGGATCTTGGCCGTGGGGGTCGCCCTTGAAACAGTGAAGGACCAGCCCGCAGGGCTTCTGCCAGCAAAAACAGAGCTCGGGAGGGCCTCATGATGCCCTCATGACAGGGGTGGGTTTCTCGCCCCGTTCCAACCGGTTCGGTTGGAATGGGGCCGGCGGCGTCCTCGTGCACGCGCGCAATGCACGCATGCGTACTAGCGTCTGTGCGATGCTCCAGCTGCTCCTGGAGGATTGCGCAGGCGCTGTATGCGTCCTGCGCATGCGTGGAAGCGCAGAACTCATCAAAACCGGGTAAGAAACGCGGGCGGGTGGGTGGACCCTTCGGCGTTCCCGGAAGTTACTTACTTCTGGGTTCGCCAACCAACCGGTTCGCGGGGACCGCCGCGAACCGCCTGAAACCCACCCCCGCCTCACGAGCTCCATTTTCATTGGCAGAACACTTGGGCTACCACAGGTACCCCCGGATATGAGTGATGCCGAGTTGGCCACGCCCACTCTGGCTTCCTGAGGTCAAATACAACCCTGATGTGGCCCTCAATGAAATCAAGTTTGACACTCCTGCTTTAAGTTAAAGTGACTGAGATTCACTGCAATAATAAAGATACCAATCAGAAGAGCTACCAAGTCATTTTCTGAAATATTAGGATATGCTGCTTATGCAAATCTGCTATTACATATATATTTCAGCACATAAAATCTATGAATAACAAATCTTGATGCTGCTGATAGCAAACAGTATCTGTGTAGCTAAATTATGATAGCATATTTGTATTCCATTCATTAGCAATTTACTTGGAGTCTGGCCTATATTGAAAAGTATTAGAAAATAAAATGATCTTGACTTCTGTATGGATTAGTAAACGTAATAATGGATACAGATATACACTACCAGATAATAATAAGACATTAGAAACACATCTAGTTCCTCTGGTAGATATCTGGATTATTTACAATAGATTAATTCAATTTTCAAGGATTTGACAACAGAGGCAATAAAATTACCTGCCTCCTGTTAAGCAGCCCCAAATTATACTGTTGAAAAATAGAAATCAGTTTTGATAAGCAGTCAATTTCTGACTGACAAGACTCTGAGAGCTGTTCAGTTCCGGCACGCAGAACAAATCCCAAGCTTTACAATCTCTTAATTCTAACTAGATATTTTGTACACGTGAATCTTAAAATTTGTTGGAATACTAACTGTCAGCCTCTGCTTTGCTGCTGCTTCGGCTGCCATGAAACGGGGAGGGGGGGGCATGGTATTTGGGAGGGGTTACTAATTGTGCTGGAGGAAGATTCTGGAGCTCAGCTGCTTGTCGGACTACGCATGCGGAGGAGGTTTCCGCCAAGACTAACGGCACCGACATTCCATCTTGGTGATGCCTTTTGAAGTTATCTCACACCTGACATTTGGGAGAATTATGATTGGACTGTAACTGTGATGCCAAGGGGTGGGGAATGGGTTATTCTATATATCAATCGCTTTCGCGCCTAAATAATCAGTCTTCGCTTCGCTATGCCTTTAATCATTTATAATTAGTAAAAGTACACTTGATTTCTACCTACGGAGTCTCGTGGTCTTCTTTCCTAATTACCCAATGAAGAGGTTCTGACACTAACACACCAACCCCACTCTGATTTTAAGGTATTACATCTAATGTTGTAGGATCTTTCCTTGCAACATTTGTTTGCTGTGTGTGTTTGCATGCGTGTCCATGTGTATTTTAATTAATGTTTTCTAACTTGTGCAATGTTTGCTCTTCCTTGAGTTTGTCCTGGCTTTTTGGAAGGGAGTAGTAACATACATATTTCTTTTGACTTTCCTCCAAAAGGTCAGGAAGACGACAAAGAGGACTTGACAACAGGGTGTCCTATCCATGGCTGGGCTTTCTTTGCTATAACCTACTGGTGTTGAGCAAAAGGTTAATGATTATTTTAGTTCAAAAACCCCTATAAAGTTCTGGATAATATATTATTATGAGGCCAAGCGATGCAATAATATTTCTCTTGCCCTGCGATGACTTTTGGCAAGGTGGGGAAAGAAACAGCTTCTTACTTTTAAAACTTTTCTTTCTGTTTGAGAGGTAAAAGACATATTCATCCTGTATCCTTACAACTTGCCGAGGTGGCGCAGTGGTTAAATGGAGAGCCAAGGTGGCGCAGTGGTTAAATGCAGCACTGCAGGCTACTTCAGCTGACTGCAGTTCTGCAGTTCGGCTGTTCAAATCTCACCGTCTCAAGGTTGACTCAGCCTTCAATCCTTCCGAGGTGGGTAAAATGAGGACCCAGATTGTTGTTGGGGGCGATATGCTGACTCTGTAAACCGCTTAGAGAGGGTTGAAAGCCCTATGAAGCGGCATATAAGTCTAACTGCTATTGCTATTGCTACTGCCAATAAATGGTTGACCATTGCCATATTTATTTGGGGCCCTGATTTGTTCTTTCTCTATAATTATCTCTCTAATGCATGGGTGTCAAATTCGCAGCATCCCGTTGCTGTTACGTGATGTATTGTGACATTTTTCCTCTTCGCGGAGCTGGGGTGGGCCTGGTCTGCATGTGACGCATCCAGCCCGCGGGCCACCAGTTTGACACTCCTGCTCTAATGTATCATCTTCAACATGATACAATTTGCAGAACTGGATAATCAGAACTCAAACTTTGCCCTGGCCTCACTCTGAAAAAAAAAAAAGTTCTATGAATTTAGCTGCCTTTAATAAAATCCAACTTCAGATCCATTTATCAAAATTGGTAAAATTGTATTTGATACCTTAGCAGCTGTAGATTGCAAGAGATATACCATACTAAATGCTTTTTGGATTTGGACACCATATTTTTTTTTAAAAAAGGAAATGAAAATGTGTGAGTTTTCTACAATTTTCAAGTACAAAGTTGCCGACGGTTTTGCACAAACCTAAGAAACTATTTCAACGTTCTTATGTTTCCTAGCAACAAATATCTTCTCCATCAGAACAAGACAATTTTGTATACAATCTGTTCATGTTTGGGTGCAACTGTATGTCAAGCAAAGCAAGGTGGACAACGTGACTTTCTGAACAGAAATAATACACATGTGCAAAATGTCTCAATCTCAATATTCTAACCTCATAGAAGACATGCTAAGTTTTCTGAGCATGGAATAAAGTGTTGGGATTTAAAACATCAAATCAAGTTTCACTGTTCTGAGGGGTGCTGCTTTAAGTGTGCCAACTGTTCTGAGCACAGCAGTTTGGCTATACTTTGTAAGAAGTAAATGGACTTTCATTTTCTAGACCTTTTCCAGCCTAGCAGGAAAGCCTGGCCTAGTCCTGATTTTGCTGCTATTAATTTAGGCTGGACGCGTAATAGGGTTGGGGAATGTTAAAGAGGAAAGCAATTAAGACGGACAGTAGATGGCTCACAATTGTACAACTGCTAGCCTATCGGGTAAATTCCTGTTTTGTTTTTTAAAAAAAACAAAGCCTTTGTTAAGTCAAAGTTCAGAGTTTTAAGGGTAGGTGACTTCTAGTAGCGTCTTCCGCTCTTCATTCTGCAGCTAAGCAATGTGAAGGCCATGTATGAAAGTTGTTGTGGCCCAGCAGGAGCCGTTGGAGCTGCCACCAGACTCCGACAGCGAGGGGCCCTATAAGTCAGCTCTGGAGGATGTGGAGGACCCTGGACAGGGTTCCGACTCCGAACAGGGCGCAGAGAGGCTGGTTGGCCACCAGGAGGCGTCTGAGCCTTGGACCAGTGGGGAGGAGACAAGGGAGAGTGATCCAGAAGCCAGGAATGGGTTGTTCCTAGATGCACGCCATCGAAGAGCTACTAGGCATCAGGAACAATTACGCAATTACAGGAGGTAATTGCGCTCAGCTGGTGGTCATTAGGCTCCTCTCCAGACTATAAAAAAGACTGCTTGTGCACACGCCCCTCTTGCAGAAGTCAACGCATTAACTAAAGAGAACTGTTGTAACTAACTTGGCAGGCTGGGTTGCTGCCAAGGTTTGTCTAAGTTGCTGCCAAGGTTTGTCTGAGTTGCTGCCAAGGTCCTTATCTGTTTGTTTGCTTGGCTTTCAGCCACCGAGATTTTGGTCTTGCTATTAAAGTACATTCTAGTTAAGCTTGTCTCGGCTTTCGTTACTGGATGGAGGAGGGGGTCAGAACAGGAAGTGTACCCATAGGTGTGACTAGTTTTGCAAAAGTAATATACCGCTTCTTAAACTCTTGCTTTGTTTGGTTTTACTGGATATGTCCATCCTAAGCTTGATCTCAGCTCTTCTTCTACTGTTAATGTTATTTATGCAATCAAGAACCAGTAGCTTCCTCACTCCCCATTTCTGCTTGCAGACAAAGCCACTCCAATCTGCAAGGAAAAATATCAGTAAGAACAATATACATGCTCTTACGCTTGGCAGGCAAACTGTACCAAAAAAAAGCAGAGCCTGTATGAAACTAGCCAGGGGCATTTTTTAAAAAAATCAGAACAATCAAGAAGCTGCATTGAGATGATGTACTAACTGAAAATAAAATCCAGAACATTCATTGAATATTCTCTTTGGTTATCCAGAGAATATTCTACAGTGACCCAGAAGGTTTATATTAAGAAACTGAAAAAACCTCTGTTTTTTCTGTTATGGTCGACAAACAGGGCTGGAGTTTTTTGTTTGTTTTTTTCATTACAGATGCCAATAATTTAAATCAGGCCTGTCAAACTGGCGGCCTGCAGGCCGGATGCGTCACAGGCAAGCAACGCCCACCCAGCTCCGCAAAGGCAAAAAATGTTGTGATACGTAATGATAGGTTACGTGACGCGATCAGGTTTGACATCCTTGATCTAAATTATCTAAAATAATGTAATGTATTTTTTGGTGAAGGATTTCCTATTGTTTCCTGTTGTGGCCCAGCAGGAGCCGTTGGAGCTGCCACCAGACTCCGACGGCGAGAGGCCCTATGAGTCGACTCTGGAGGATGTGGAGGACTCTGGACAGGGTTCCGACTCCGAGCAGGGCGCAGAGAGGCTGGTTGGCCACCAGGAGACACCTGAGCCTTGGACCAGTGGGGAGGAGACAAGGGAGTGTGATCCTGAAGTCATGCATTGGAGCAGTGGGGAGGAGACAAGGGAGTTGTTCCTGGATGCCTGGCAATGCCGGGCAGATCGATGTAAAGAGCAGCTACACAGTTACCAAAGATAATTGGACCCAGGTGATTGTAATTAGGCTCCTCTCAAGATTGTATTTAAAGAGAGACTGGGAGGAGCCTGGTTTTGCAGGATTCAACGTCATTCCTAACGCTGGAGAAGCTGTTATCTGTCGAAGTCTGAGTTGCTGCCAAGGTTCTTATCTGTTTGTTATGCTTGGCTTTCAGCCACCGAGGTTTTGGTTTCTTGCTAATAAAGTGCTGTGACATTCCAGTTAAGCTTGTATCGGCATTCGTTACTGGATGGAGGAGGGGGTCAGAACAGTTTCCTATGGAAATTTATTTTAATGTTTTAAAAAAGATCTTTTCTAAGCCATATCCTTAGGTCAATTTTTGTAATTTACAAACAAATACCATTTGGTGTATGCCACAACCTCACCTATTCTTACAGCCCTGTCATGATAAACGGGGGCAGTGTTAAATGGTCATAATTCAAGGATTCCTTGTAATAAGTTGAATGCAGTAGGAAGGAACATCTTAAGTAGCATGTATGTTAAAATAAGGTGGGAAAGAGTCAGGAATTAACAAATAAATGTGGATTGAATAGAAAAGCAAGTGGCCAATATGAAAGAATTACATTGAGGTGATTTGTTCATATTGCCAGAAGAAATGAGGATAAAATTATAAAACAAATATATGAAAGCCGACTAAATGGGCTGAAAGGGGGTGGGGGGTATTTTTTGCTCATGCCTATTTCACAGGAATGTTTCCAGATTAGCAATTTGCACTTGGCCCAGCCTAAATAAGGTTCAATGGCATTCAAGGGCAGGGGGAGTTGAACTTTGTTTTCTCGTGCCTACATAACGATTCCAGACTAATTCCCCACTTGACTCCCTCCCTCTGGCTCAGCCAGTCTCCATGACATGATCTTTTTCCTTTTACAGAGATAAACTAAGAAATTAAAACATAGCATAAGTTCCGAATTCTTGTACTTGTTATTCTAGATTATTTCTATGATTCAATGATGTCAAGTCTAATTTATTTTAGTATTATACAACTTAGAATAACATTAAAAACAAAAACCTTAATTAATAAATTTGGAATCCCATACAAAATGCCATTTGTTTCCTGAATAAATGACACAATATTACATTGTTTAATATATTGAAGTGTGGAAATCAGGGTCTTATTTGATTTCTTTCCCTTTTCCGAGAATCACCTTAGTGAGAAAATATGCAGCTTGTAAAATTCATACCTAACAGGCACCAAAAATCTGTTATCAGTTAAGAGACAAAGCCTCCCTAAAAAGATTAACTTTAGCTAACAGTGATTTCTATACATATGCATGTTATAATTGGGTGTTATCAGAGATGGCATAATTAAATTTCTGCTTTGTGGTGGTAGTGAGCGGGGGGGGGGGGGGAACCTGCCATTTCTGGTTCTGTATGTTTAATAAAATCCTTATCATTTAGCAAACATCCAGTCTTTAAGTGGTTTTTGACTGTATTCAGATTTGACTCACATAAAGCAATAAGCTTCATAGAAGCATGAATTGTATTGGCATTCATATGACGTACTTTAATTTTAGAATATCAAATGGCATCAGGAAATAATCTAGCCAAAAAGAATTCCTACGTGCAAAGAAAAAGGAAGTATATTCCCCCTGGAGTGGATTAAAGACTAAATAGCACTAAATTAAATTGAGACATGTAATGTAACAGACTTAATATACAGATGTTAGAGGAAAGTGCATACTTTTGCTCAGGAATATGAGATGGATCCAGAAAAGTTATGTACTTTGACAAGGGTTAAAAATGCAGCCTTTTCTACGTTTTTTAAATAAACAGCTTAGAAGATCTGTTAATTAAAATCATAACCCCTTTTGAATCCGAACCAATTTGGTATAGTGGTTAAGGTGCTGGTCTAGAAATCAGAACACAATGAGTTCTACTGGTTCTGGTTGGTTCACCGACAAAAGGGCGACCGACAAAAGCGCGCCCGACTAAACCATGATGACAAAACCGTGAGTTCTAAACCGCGCCGACAAATGAGCGCTGAAGCGCGCCGACAACAGCGCGCCGACAGAAGCGCGCTCTAAACCTAACCCTAAGCCTAAACCTAAGCCTAAACCTAAGCCTAAACCTAAGCCTAAACCTAACCCTGACCCTAACCCTGACCCTAACCCTAACCCTTACCTTAACTTAAATCGTGCTTCTGTCGGCACGCTGTTGTCGGCACGCTGTTGTCGGTGCGTTGATGACGTCGCGGTTTTGTCGGCGTGCTTTTGTCGTGCGTGCATTTGTCGGATCACGGTCCTGGTTTTGTGTGACTTTGGACCACTTACTCTCTCACAACCCAACCCACTTCCCAGGGTTGTTGTTGTGCGGAAAATAGGGAGCATTAGGTAAGCTGCCTTCAACTAACAAATAAAGACAAGATAAAATAATAATTCTCACCAAAGGAATGGTACTTCCTCTCCCAGAAGTCCTGTACAGATCCTAGATCTATCTCTGGAACCTATCTCTAGTTGTATAGATCTATCTACACATCCTGCATCTATCTTATATCCTAGTGAGGCATCTTGGTAATTCTCTGTCCGCAGGGGTCTCCAACCTTGGCAACTTTATGACTTGTGCACTTCAACTCCCAGAATTCCTCAGCCAGCATGTGCTGGCTGTGGAATTCTGGGAGTTGAAGTCCCCAAGTCATAAAGTTATCAAGGTTGGAGACCCCTGGACCGTTGTACCACCCATTTTCTAGAAAATCTCCTGGAGTTGTTGCCTAGAATGTAACTAGGGGTTTTAGGGGTTTTTCTCCCAGTAGGGGACAAATAAATTCAGCAAGAGGTAAAAATCAAATTTTTTTTTTAATGAACTGAACAAATATAATATAGAAAGCCCAATTTACAAAAAACCGATACAACGTTCCCGGTAGATCAGAAGACACTGTTCATCCACTATAATTAATGACCATGGGAGAACGATGGCTTTCATCTTAAATATCAGCTCCCAAGAAATTAAAAAGCAGAAAAAAATAAACCTTGAACTCAATCTAAATTTACACATAATGCCCTACTTGTACAGAGACGAAAGAATAAGAGAGAATGAGGCTTCTAAAGTATAAAGACAAAAGATATCACAAGAACACAATCTCCAACTAGAGCAGTTATCTCTTCCTTAGAAGTTACTTCAATATAATACTATAACAAAGTTATTGGGGGGGGGCTGGGGGGGGGTTGGCCATGGACCTCTCACTGCTTTGGGGTATACAGTAATCTCAGCTGCTTATCAGAGCAATTGGGCTGAAGATACTCTCCACTTTTTTCCTTAACTCGACACAAAAACCTCTTGCTCCATACCTCCTTCTGCCTCTAGTTTTAAAAGAGCACAGCTTTGTCCCACTCAGAATATGAAACTCTGGTGGAATCTTAGTTTAGTTTAGTTTAGTTGTCTTGTATGCCGCCCACTCCCGAAGGACTCCGGGCGGCTCACAATAAACAAGGGAAGGGGGATAAATAGACAAAAACAACACTTTAAAATACGCAACATTCATAGTTTCCGTGGGGCTGGATGTTTCACAAGCCCCCCGGCCTTCTGGAGCAGCCAAGACTTGGTGGCTTTGCGGAAGGCCGGGAGGGTAGTAAAGGTCCGGATCTCCACGGGGAGAACATTCCAGAGGGCTGGAGCTGCAACAGAGAAGGCTCTCCCCCGGGGAATCGCCAGCCGACATTGGCTGGCCGATGGAATCCGGAGGAGACCTAACCTGTGAGATCTAATCGGTCTATGGGAGGTAATCGGCAGGAGGCGGTCTCTCAGGTACCCAGGTCCGATGCCATGTAGGGCTTTATAGGTAACGACCAGCACCTTGAAGCGGGTCCGGAGACTAATGGGTAGCCAGTGCAGCTCGCGGAGGATAGGTGTGACGTGGGTGTACCTGGGTGCACCCACAATCGCTCGCGCGGCTGCGTTTTGGACTAACTGAAGTCTTCGAACACTCTTCAAGGGCAGCCCCATATAGAGCGCGTTACAGGAATCTCCTGAATATATGCCATAAACCTATGACTGATGCAACCTGATACTGCTTGGCATTTAACTGACAAAGTGTGTGTAGGATTGTGCATGATGAGGGCCCCTATTCACATCATTCCCTCATCTCATTAATAATACAAATTTAACGAACTTGCTCCCACCTTCCATAATTCTGGCCACCTAAAGCTTATTACAGTATGAAGATGTTAATTAAGAGTTTAGAAAGGAGAGATCATTTCCCAATGACAAAGATTTATTCCATCAGCAAGAATAATAGGGTGCTTAATAATAATACTTCAGGTTCAAGATACCACCACCGTTTTTTAATAGTTTCATTTCAAAGTTTTACAAAGCTGGCTGGAACAAAAGTGAACCAGTTGGCATTAAAAGTTATCATAAAAAAATGACCGTGAATATTAAGGCTACCATTCACAGAAGAGCTGTTATAATTCTCTCTATATAAAAGCCTAATACCATTCACTCATCACAAAATCTCCAGAACCGTAAAGCCTACAAACTTGAAATTTGGCACGTATGTCTCTCTTGGCTTCTAGGTACTCACTAAGAAAGGATTTTCCAAAATGACTATCAGATCATTAGTATTTCTTATACAGTAATTAACACACTCTGATGCTAAGGAGTTCTACTCCCCCTCCCCACCTCAAAAGAACTCTGTTCCAACTACCAGTTGCCTCACATTCTGTTACCTCAGTTTAAACTGGCAGACGTTCCACTCCTTCACTCAGTACTAAATGTCAGTACCTCACCAATCTGCCTATGTCTTCTACCTATGGAACTGCTTCCGGACTCAAGGTGGCAGGAGCAATATTCCCTTATGTGTTTCAATCACCGACCACCACTGAGCCAACGGAGTGAATCATATTTGTCCTGCATTGCCCGATCACGTAGTTTCATTACAGACCACGGGTATCCAGCTAGTTATATATAAGAGGCGAGGTGGCGCAGTGGTTAGGGTGCAGTACTGCAGGCCACTTCAGCTGACTGTTATCTGCAGTTCAGCGGTTCTAATCTCACCGGCTCAAGGTTGACTCAGCTTTCCATCCTTCCGAGGTGGGTGAAATGAGGACCCAGACTGTGGGGGCGATATGCTGACTCTGTAAACCGCTTAGAGAGGGCTAAAAGCCCTATGAAGCGGTATATAAGTCTAACTGCTATTGCTATTGCTATAATTATACAGTGTGCAATAAAATGGAAGTATAATAAGTATAATAAATAAGTATAATATGTGCAGTAAAATGGAAGTATAATGGCGTATAATAAGAATAACGAGCTTATTGTAAGTGTGCACAAAAATGAGAAAAATGTTTTGTTCTCAACTTGGAACAAATCATTCTGTTCTAGAAGTTCTTGTCAATCAGTGTTTTGCTGCTGGGGCCCTTCCATTGGTTTGCAACAAGTGAGACCTGAAATGCTTTGAATGTCCCAGGATTTGGATGAAATAAAATCTGGACAGTGAGGGCTACCCTTGAAAAGTGTTCGGAGACTGCAATTAGTCCAGAATGCAGCCGTGCGAGCGATATTGGGTGTACCTAGGTACACCCACGTCACACCGATCCTCCGCGAGCTGCACTGGCTACCTATTGGTCTCCGGACGCAATTCAAGGTGTTGGTCATTACCTTTAAAGCCCTACATGGCTTAGGGCCAGCATACCTCCGAGACCGCCTACTGCCACATTCCTCCCAACAGCCGGTGAGATCCCACAGGGTGGGCCTCCTTCAGATGCCGTCAGCCAGACAATGTCGGCTGGCGGCTCCCCGGAGGAGAGCCTTCTCTGTGGCTGCTCCGACCCTTTGGAACGAGCTACCCCCCAGAAATCCGGACCTTGCCCACTCTCATGGCCTTCAGAAAAGCTGTGAAAACCTGGCTATTCCGGCAGGCCTGGGGCTGTTGACCTCATTGTTGAGGTCCAGCCCCGATCGTAACGAATGTATGTGTGTTGTTTTTAACATGTTTTTATTGTCATTTTTATTATTCCTCTTTCTTCGATGTAAGCCGCCCGGAGTCCTCCGGGATTGGGCGGTCTATAAATCGATTTAATAAATAAATAAATAAATAAATAAATAAATAAATAAATAAATAAATAAATAAATAAATAATAAAGCAAAACCAGTGTGTTGTTGCCCTTTCTTCCCTTAGCAGCTCCCAGTCCAGTCTATCCCATTAACCGTCATCTCCCCAGCACCTTCATTTCCCATTTCTACTCCATTACCAATGGCTTTTTCCATGTTCTTCTCTCCTCCACGCCCTCACTCTTACCTGAATGAAAGCAATGCATTTTGTACTGTACAACATGGCCCTGTATTAAAAATATCAACTGGGCACAGGTCATTCTAAACCAATTGCTCTATCTACAGAATGGTTCGTACATACAGTAGAACCAATAGGAAAGAACACCAATTCGTTGTCAGAAGTTATGATCAATACAGTCCTCAACTTATTACCACAATTGAGCCCCAAAAATTTTCTGCTGTTAAGCGAGACATTTGTTAAGTTAGTTTTGCCCTATTTTACAACCTGTCTTGGCCCAGTCGTTAAGTGAATCCCTACAGTTGTTAAGTTAGTTGCTCGGTTGTTAAATGAATTTGACTTCCTCATTGACTTTGCTTGTCATAAGGTCACAAAAGGGGATCACATGACCTCAGGACACTGTAACCGTCATAAATATGAGTCAGTTGCTAAGTGTCTGAATTTTGATCACATGACCATGGGGATGCTGCAATGGTCGTAAGTGTGAAAAATGGTCATAAGTCATTTTTTTCAATGCCATTGTAACTCGAATTGTCACTAGAGGAACTGTTGTAAATCGAGGACTACCTGCACTTAGCAATAGCAATAGCAGTTAGACTTATATACCGCTTCATAGGGCTTTCAGCCCTCTCTAAGTGGTTTACAGAGTCAGCATATTGCCCCCACAGTCTGGGTCCTCATTTCACCCACCTCGGAAGGATGGAAGGCTGAGTCAACCTTGAGCCGGTGAGATTTGAACCGCCGAACTGCAGATAGCAGTCAGCTGAAGTGGCCTGCAGTTCTGCACCCTAACCACTGCGCCACCTCGGCTCTTATCTCTTAATTGCACAAGACAAAGACAGACTTAACCTTAATTTCAACTGGGAAACTGTGAGCATCCTAGACCAGCTGAGTCCAAAAATGCTTAAAGCAGCCTGGCAGACAAATCAGCCATCAACAGATACACAGAAATAAGCAACATCTACCTACCATTCAAAAGAAACGATCAAAAATCTAAAAAGAAAACAAAAAGACCAAAGCTGCTCCTTGCCAGCAGATACCCAGATAAGCAGAGATTATTACAGGATTAACAACGGACAATCAATCAAACTATGGACAACAGCCTAATCAAAGAACTACCAAAAAATACTCTCTCAAATGTGGACGAAGAAAGCCATTGATTTATAAACAGAGAGCAAACCCCACCCGCTTCTAGCACTGATGATGTTACCTAGTTGGATAATAAAACACCCGCAAGAAAATAAAACCAGTTCAGAAAACATTAAGGATCCCACAATACAGTAAGAAGCTGAGTTCAATGTAGAGATATTTTAGACTGTGATTGTCAAAAAGTTATACCGTGTACGGGCTCTGGGAAGTCGGGGGGAGGGAAGGGAGGTGGGGATCTAGGGGGAGGGGGGGAGGGGGGAAACATAATATGTGTTAAATTCTAAAGTACATGATTGCACCTGTATACTGTGGTTTTTTAATGTTAGTGTTAAAACAGAACAAACCGAATATATTGGAAGGTAATAGAAGTATACCGAAGGGAGGAGCTGAGTGAAAGAAGAAGGAGGGTGGAGAGGGTGAGAGAGAGGAGGAGGAGAAGGAAGGGAGGGAATGGATTAAGAGAGGGAGTGATAGGGTTAGGGTTAGATAGAGGGGGAGGGGAAGTAGGTGTAGAGGGGTATGGGAGAAGGAAGAATGAAAGTTGGAGGGGGTTGAAAGAGGGTGTATGGTGGGTCAAGGTGGTATATTCGGTTTGTATTGTAGGGGGCATTTTCTATATAAGTGAGGGCTGTGTTTATTACTCAATGTTATATGCCCCGGTTATGCACAGTAAACATGTGATTGTATAGAATGAAATGGAAATAAAAATATTATGCAAACAAGGATCCCACAATACAGTAAAACTTTTTCACATGACTATAATTTCTAAGCTTGAAATATTTCAATGCTATAAGATAAATCCACCCAACCAAAACCAGTCTCTTCCTGACTGTATACAAAGCTGATACCTGTGAACAGAAAATAAGTCAGAGTACATAGCAAATTAGGAAGGAAAAAGAAAACACATACCGCCAGAGCTTTCGAGAGTTTGGTTCTGTAACTGTTGAGGACAATGGTAACAAAATCCTGTTGAGGAACATAAGCGTATCCACCAAGCAAGTAAACTTTTCTTACACGAACTAAATCCACCGCATCACAGAAAGGGACCTGTTTAAAAAAAAAAAAGTATGATCTATAAAAGAATAGACTACCATTGCATTTCAATTAATTATATGAAATTCTGTTTAAAACCACAATAAATCATTTTTATCCAGCCTAGGGTTGGATAATCACCTAGCATCAACCAGCCAGTATGTCATTTGCCTTTTTGGAGTATGCGTGATGGATCCTGCAGTCCAAAACATGTGGAGATTTAAAACAAATCAATTTTAAAAATCCAGGAAAGAAAATTTTCATTTCAAACCATGCGATGTGAAAACCACAGTCTAGTTTCCACTGGATATGTCAAAACTAACTTTATCAGCCACGCTACCTGGAAATTCTAGGCACACCAGTCCTGATATGCCCTGATATGTTAGGGAGAACTAAAATAAGAATATCTAGATGTCACAAGCAGAGGTGGGTTCCTACCAGTTCGCACCTATTCGGTAGAACCGGTTCGTCAAATCTACCGAACCGGTTAGAAGAGGTTCCACCAGTGGACCCGGACAGCAGGCAACACCTACAGAAGAGATTCCAAAAAGTTTTGAAACCCCCACCGGCAAGGATCTTGTAACTTGACAGCTTTAAGACTTGCATGCTTCAATGCCAGAGTTTCTGAATAGCTACTTGGACCAACCTAAGTACTAATTCATAATTTCATATCTGGTCACATGGGTGGCAAGCCACTCCCACAAAGGAGGCCACACCCACAGAGTAGGTTCCAACAATTTTTGAAACCCACCACTGGTCACAAGGTACGTATTGTACAACTGCATGAATTTCTATGTAAATTGACATGATTGCAAATTGCTGATTAGGTGCTTTCATTTCACAAAAGACATATATTTAAAACTAAATATGTGGATTAACATGCAAATGCATTGAATGCATGCTGACTCTGTAAACCGCTTAGAGAGGGCTGAAAGCCCTATGAAGCGGTATATAAGTCTAAGTGCTATAAATGGACCGCATTGTTTTAGTACACATTACTTTTGACATTCTCTCCTGAGAGAAATAGAGACTCTGGTTGGGAGATTACATAGCAGTTAGCAGTTAGACTTATATACCGCTTCATAGGGCTTTCAGCCCTCTCTAAGCAGTTTACAGAGTCAGCATATCGCCCCCACAGTCTGGGTCCTCATTTCACCCACCTCGGAAGGATGGAAGGCTGAGTCAACCTTGCGCCGGTGAGATTAGAACCGCCGAACTGCAGATAACAGTCAGCTGAAGTGGCCTGCAGTACTGCACCCTAACCACTGCGCCACCTCGGCTCTATACATATAATGTATATGTACATTATATCTATATATACATATAATGTCTTGGAGGGTAGGATCATATAACAAGAGGGCACATTATCAGTAAAGCTATATACGGGAGCCGAAGTATAAGCAGAAGCGTTTCTGTTATTTTCAGATATTAAAATTATTTCTAAATTATTTCTAGAACTCAGAGCGATCAAGAGTGCTTCCTGAAGTAGGACACATGGCCTTGTTGAATATATTAATTAGCTCTGTGAAGCAGATCTGAAGTAGTACTTGTAAGTTCAAGTTTCAGCAAATGCTTCTTCAGACAAACTCCAGCTTTTTCTTAAACATAAGTTACTTTTCAATAGCCCGACCTTGTACTTTCACCCT